>NW_028278404.1:0-300000 GCF_059751315.1 Micrasema longulum
TCTCCAATTTTTGGTAGTATAGGTACAAATGCTTGTTAAATGAAGCCCTGGTTTAAATAAACAAACTCAGGGGTCTTGATATGTTTTCGTGTCACTACTTAAAAAAATATTTTACTCTATAGGGCGCGTCTATGTATTAACATGTCAATGCATGTATGTTTTGCTATGAGGCCAACGTAACATTTGCTATATCTAAGATGAAGCTTGTGTAGGAATAACCTGCCTCTTTAGTATAACTACGTTATAAATCTGCAGGTTTTTGTCACAAAGGTCTACGATGTTCGCGTAGGAGAGCGATTTGCTGATGAATATTGGAATTTTTAAGGATATCGACTTTTTAAAACTTGTCGTTATCGTTGACGCAATTGAAATCACGATGATGTTTGACGTTTAATCATCAGTGTCGCCATTTATGAAGCAAAGTGTAGTCGCATGCCAAAAATAAAAATCACGAAATTTCTTTCTGCTCTTTTCCCGCGAGACGATTAGTAATGGCACCAGTAGTATCACAAATAACTATTGACTCACTTAATAACATGCTTAAAACGTGCTTAAAAACATTTAAGCGATCACAACAAACAATTATGAACATGCTTAAGTTATCGCAGTCATAAGTCAACGCGTGTGTAATCTTTAAGTCAACGCTCGTGTCGGTTTGTTTTTTGTTTTCCTCGTAAATAAATACAGTTCACTGGCGAAAAATCGGCGTTTACTATAAAAAATAGTACCATATATTGCATTTGCGAAATAGTAAGGAGTATCTAGTACAAAAAAGAAAAAAATAAATTACAATTACAATAGCGAGTGCTTTTCTTGGCATTTGGCTTGACAACCGCCGCGCCGGCTAAATGCAATAAATAGCATGATAAATAATAAATAAATAAAAATATCAGTTTTGGAATATTTTCTATATTTACACGAGTGAAATTCAAATAAATGATTGCGCAGCAGGATTATACGCCGCGAATAGTAAATATTTTGACATTTAATATTAGGTGTTCACGGATGTTCTATTGTGATCGCGAATACGATAAACAACCATGGTGAGAAATTGTTATCCCGTCGATAGTTATTTGTGATTGAGCTACAGGGCTGGTATTATAAACGCATTTATAGCGCGTATTTAGTCGGCCTCGTAGTGTAATGGTCAGCGCGTAAGCCTGCCATGCAAGAGATCTCGGGTTCGATTACCGACATGGTTGATATAAAATATTTATTTAAAAAGGGTATTTTCACACTGGAATATTTCATAGTCCCTGGACAAGTATCGGAAGCGTAAGACTGATCATCTTACCTTCATGTTACAAAAATGATCAAGATAAGCTGCGATTGGTGTACCAATGCAGTGCCGTATGCACCATTAGGTGCGGAAAGGGAATGTTGATCATTAGTACATATGTACATGAGCTTATACATATTTTCTATATATACTTAGTCGGCCTCGTGGTATAGTGGTTAGCACGTTTGCCAACTGTGCAAGTGGTCTCAGGTTCGATTCCGGACATGTTTGACATGAAATATTTATTTAAAGGTGTTTTTACACTAGAATATTTTACAGTCCCTGGACTGGTACCTGAAGCCCAAAACTGATCGTCTTACCTTCATGTAACAGAAATGATCAAGAAACGTTGCGTTTGGTGTACCAATGCAGTGCTCTACGCACCACCCTGTGTGGAAAGGAAATGATGATAATGTATATATATTTTTGTTGGTAATTACTCATAATATGTTGATATGAAAGCTCTATGGGCATAAATAAATCGAAAGTGATAACTGTCGACGGCATGTTATGTAAACAAAACCGCTTAGCATTTGATTAAATTCAGCTTTTTAATTTAGTAGTTGCTAATGCTATAAAATATTAATTATGATTTCATCAAGACGCTAATGTTAATTTTCCATTTGCATCTCACACACTCACGTGCCCTCTCGTAGACACAGAGAAAAGTGGATGTGATTTTTGAAATTTGCGTATAAAAGGACGATGGCTTGATAATTTATTTTCACCAGAGAAGTTGAAATTTGTTTGAATAAAATAATTAAATCAACAATGAAATAAATTTGTACACAAATTAGCAAGGTTGTTTTGAGCCACGACCCTTATTTTTTTTAGTTAAAATTTTCATGCGATAAATATTTTCGCTATGAATGTTGAAGAATGCAGAAAACGAGGAAGACCGATAAAAACATGGCATGGCCAAATTCAGCAAATACAAAATGAATAGGTAAATAAAAAACTGAATAATCAGTAAGAATGGAGTGGTGTGGCATTCTATTCTTTCTGCCTACCCCTACGGCAAAAATATTTCCGTATTAAAATTATTTTTTCGATTTTAAAATTTGTATTCAATTTTGATATGGGTAATATTAAGGTTCCAAGTTTAGTGATTTAGATTAAACCTGAAGAAATGGAAAGGGTTGAAATATTTTATTTATTGAGAAATTAAAAAAAAAAGTTATGTTATTAAAAGTTTATATTAGCTCTTATGACTTAATAAAGCATAAATAAATCTGTAAATATTTTGAGTTTGTCCAAATTTTTGTAGACAAGGACTGGATTCAACTCCCTGGGGAGCTGTTAATATTGACATACTACAACAAAGATGAAGAACATTTTAGAGAAGGTAATGTAGAAGTCTAGGCATCTACAGAGCTTATGACCTGTCATTGGCTGGTTTAAGTGGCCGCTTTACACACTGTGTAACATTCACTATTCTGCCTATATTTGAACATCCATATTCCTTCAATTTTTTCATCTGATGATGTTTGTGAAGTTAGAGGTGAAACCTTTATTTATGCGGGTGAGTTTCATCTAATTGAATTATTTCACCTACATACTAGGCAACACCTGAATTTTTTTTTTCTTCAATTTTTATACTTCTTCATTTAGATTAATCTTACTCGCATAAATAAAGGTTTCAGCTATTTAACTTCACAAATATCAACAGATGAAAGAATCGAAGGAATATAGATGTTCAAATATGGGCAGAATTTCAGCTCTGTAGATGCCTAGATTTCTATATTACCTTCTCTAAAATGTTCTTCATCTTTGTTGTAATATTTTAAAATCCTAAGAATTTTTTTGACTTAAAAGTAATGCACATACGTACAATGGCTCACAGTGATAGTCGGATTTTTGTGTTGAATATCTGTGAACTGATTATATATATTTTCATCATCTTAGAGGGCGAAAGTCAAAGGAAGTATTTTTAGATTTCCTACCAATTATTAAAATAATTTACCACTGATGATCCCTTAAGTGGTAAATCATGTAATAACTCATTATAAATAATGTCATGTATGTATAATGAAGATGGCCCCATAAATTGTTTCAAAATGGACAAGTTTTAACACAGGTGCGAAGGTTTTCACGGCCACTGTTATCAATGTTCCTTTTTTAGGTGATACTGTGTGTGTTGGATTTGTTCCGACGTTTCGGCTACCATTGAAGGAGACATCTTGTTCACATTACTTGTGTATATATACATCGTGACTCAGTTTACCCTGAAGATGGCTCCTGCAATTGTAGCCGAAACGTCGGAACAAATCTAACACACACGGTATCTCCCAAAAAAGAATCACATTAAAGTTTTAACATGCTCTCCTTCTGCACGTTCCGGGCTGTACTAATATCAGTGTGAGGTGCAATTTCGTATTTTGTATTTTTTCGTGAATACTTGGTTTACATTTATTGATTGAAATCATTTCCAGAATAGTTGAGGATGCAAAATCAAAATAGAGGGTGAAAATAAATAGAATAATTTCATGGATATTCAGCACAAAAATCCGAATGCGCATTTTTATGAATATCACAGTGAGTAATTAATACGTGAATACCATCAAATGTACAAAAAAAACAGCACATACATGGTTTGTAAATCCGTGATTGTTGTGTTTGTTATAACTTAGAAAATGTACATACATATATGTTCCTGTAGATAGCAATACGTATATTGTTTCATGTAAATTTTGCAATATTATTTATGATTGTCGCATATATTTTTTATTTTAAAATAAATAAAACCAGGTTTAATAAAAGATAAAGCATTTATTGTAATATGTTGATTAGTTGCATGGTGATTACAATAAAAAAATATGACAATAGCCTAAATTAAATGCACGATAAACAAATAAAAAAATGAATTTAACAATACTTTATATTTGTTCATTTGAATTTTGGATTTCTTCAAACATAAAATGCCCTTCTTGTCATCGCATCAGTTGAAATAAATATTGTATCCATTGAGCAAAATAAATAATAAAATTACAATGTAATCAAATCTATTGTAATTTGATGCAAAGCTGATTAATGTATTAATAATACTTATACCACTGGTTTAAAATAAAGTGCTGTTAAGGCAGGATTTACTTTTATGTATAAAAATACAGAAATACCTTTATCCTTGTACTAAAATATTGGATAAGAAAATCCACGCGCAATTAAAAGGAATGAGATTATATCAGCCGCGTACAATAGCTCAACTATTGTACCGATGAATATAAAGTATTTGCATAATGAAGAAGTGAAGTCGGTGTGGATGATGAAAGATGGTGAGGTGATTATTCCATGGCTGCAGCTTGTGACGGAGTAAATCCTTCTCCCGCATTCTCCCTTTTCTTGGATCCGGAGACAATATCGTCAATGCGTAGAAGTAAAATGGCTGTTTCCACAGCTGTCTTATAAACCTGAAAATGAAGCCCATTCTATTAGCATAATAATAATATATAAAAAATAATTCGAAATCAGTGTTGCCAACCTTCGAGTAAAATTAAATATTTGTAGAGAAAAATTCAGTAGGTCTAGGGAAAAATTTAAAATTCCCAACCAGGGGGAGGGGGGTTGGAAAAAGTATATATTTTTAGTCATCCAGGATATTCGAACTTTGAACTTTATTAAAAACAAACTGTCATGCCATTTTCCAGTGGCGGTAGGCAGAACGCCACTTTATTCCGTCTTTGCATGCAGACCTCGCTTCTACTATATACATACATCTTCTCATGCATTTACGATGATTATTTTGTCATTTTCATCTTAAAGTATTGGTTATTCTCAGTCTTCCTTGTATTCCGCATCCATCAACATTCAAATCATAAATTCTTTTAACTGGTCTTTAGCTCTCCATTCGCTCTACATGTCCACACCACACGCAGCACACCTTTCTTGATGTTGTGGATAATGCTTGTTTCAGCCTTACATAACATGCAGGTCTCAACATTTGCGCATCTATCATACATAGTTTTACCACATATTACTTTTATCCTTGTTATTCCATTTCCATTTACTAAAGGGTCGGCTCCAGGATTCCATTGTGAACTGCTAATTTTGCCTCCTGTGACAAAATTTGCGATAGTGCACCGTTCACCCTGTTAAATTAGCACCGTTCACCAATGGAATCCTGGATATCTTGCCGACCCTTAGTAAATGGAAATGGAATAACAGGATAAAAGTAATATGTGGTAAAAATATGTATGATAGATGCGCAAATCTTGACTAGACCTTAAATACCGTGAATAATACGGTAAAACCCCTAAATTACGTTTTTAAGGGACCGACAAAAAAATGTAAATGGAGGGTAGTGAAAAAAATTAGTTCAAAGAAATGTTTGAACCATTTGTTTTTGCAACTTTTTGAATATCACGTTTGTAAAACACATAAAACTGTCTTTAAAATTACAAATTTCTATAAAAAAGTTGGTATAATCATAGAAACTCACTTTAGACTCTCAAACTGTCAGTTTTCAATGCGGATTGCAAATTTCTCCAACAATAATTGAGGGAAAAAAACATAAAACTGGGTTTTAATAATGTACTAAAAAATTCAAAATTTAATGGGACTACAAGAATTATATGTAAATTGCGGGGACATAATTTCGGGATTTCACTGTTGCTAGCAGAAGCACAGCATCATCCAAATGATTTTTAAAATTCAAAATTCACTTTACTGTCACAAATTGCATTGCTAAATTTATTTGATTAAAATGTTTAGAACTGAAGTATTCTACAGTTGCAGTAAGTAGATAAGCGATTGTGAAGACCGGACAAGAGAATGAGAAACAGAGGATTATGATTAAAATTTAACATTTTTGAAAAGGAATAAGGAAATCTGGGTATTTACAGGGCCCTCTCAAAAATATTTTCATTCTCTGGTGGAATAAATTTCAATCTTGATAACTTCCTAGAGGGTGTGATTCGGAAACATTTGGTCAAACTAAAAATATTGTTCTTCTTCCTCTTTGTCTACATCAGGGCTGGTATTCCGAACGCGTTTACAGCGCGCTATAATGCGTATTTAGTACGTAAAAACGCGCTATACCGCGCTATAATTTCGTTTAGAATACTAGCCCTGTTGTTCTAACAGAAAGCTGCTACTCTTTGGACATTGAGATACAACTGTCTACATCTTTTAGGCGATCTACTAAAAAGATAATGACCAGATAGAATTTCCTTAGCTGCAATGATCTCTCCAGAATCTTCTTATTGCTCTGCTCCATCGCACAAAATCTTCGGTGCCACAGGTCCGTCTTATTTCTTCAATGCGGATTCAATCTCTAAGCGTTCTTCCTGTGATTGTCCTTAAAGTTATGATTTCCGATGTTCCAAGCAGATTCTTCGTCCTGGTTGTGTTAGCTCTCGTTTCTATACCATATGTCATGATTGGCCTGACACATTCTAGAAAATAACATATTGTTGATTATGATTTTTATAACAAAGTAATTTACCTGCAGCTTGACACTCAGAGGTTCCCACACTCCTCGAGCCGCCATGTCCGTGACCTCTCCCGTCTCCCCATCTATTCCGAAGGTGCATGGGACTTCCTGGCCATCGGCAGCCACAGCGGCCTTGGTGGTATGCTTGGCACGTAGGGCGGTCAGCATTCTGATTGTGTTAGCGCCGCAGTTCTGGGCTAGGGTGCGTGGGATGATTTCTGTAATGTATTTAGAGATTGATTAAGCTGTGTTATAAACACATTAATGGAATTAATATTTAGAAAGTCACAACTATTTGTTTTAAGAACTGGACACTCAAATATCAACGGTAACGAGGCAGCTGACGAATTGGCGAGGCTGGGAGCTGAGGCAGCCGCAATAGGCCCGGGTTGCCAGAATGTGCCCCTCGTTATGAACTTAGAATGTAGGCCCAGAAGCAGAGCATAATGCTCCGGCAAAAAGCACCTGGTCAGCACCATGAGAATGAATTGATAAAGGGCGACCTAATGAAATTTAGCCGAAACCAAGTGAGGGTTATAGCTAGAGCCCTTACAGGGGATTGCAGATTGAATAATTGAATAACCTTGCCCGAATGAAACTTTCTGAAACTTCTAAATGTAGGTTCTGCAGTGCAGATGATGAAACACCTATACACAATATATGTGAATGCGACGCTTTATATTACAAAAAACCTCATCCTCGGGGGGCTGTTGGTTTAACCTGAGGATGTTGAAGCGGTCGCCCCTTACCTAATAGTCCAATTCTTCAAGGATCTGGGATTGGAGGGGGAGATTTAGCAATATCGGATACATAATTTTGTTTATTTCTTTATATATATAAATTATACATTTGTGGATTTATTGCCAAATTCCAACTTCTTCCAACCAACTGATAAAATAAAGGTGTTATTAAGATTATTTATGTTTTTATATTGCTCTATTTATAAAATATTATTATTATATTATTACCTAGCTAAATACTAGCCATTTTAAATTGATGTATTATTAAATTATTCTCAACTTTACTTTGTTACATTTACATTTAGAACATAAGATTTTCTCACGTTGATTGTTATCTTTTATTTGTCATCTAAGATATGTTATGTTTCTTTATTACTTTTTTGCTGTTTTTTTTATTGATATTTTACTTTCACTAAGTTGTTTGATTTTAATTATTCAACTTTATTTCATATTATTTATTACATAATGAATTGTTCACTGCTGTAATTATTTCTGTAAAACTTTTTATTGTAAAAGGTTCTTTGAACCGTTGATATATAAATGAATATGAAAACATTCGCCCTCCACTCAGTAGCCAGGCCCTTTAAAACCCTAATGGGGACCCATCACAATAGCTCTACTCAGGTCGCAGTGACGTCAATAGTTTATAATATAGGCACTAACTTCCATTTTTCAGAATAGGAATAAGGACTAACTATTTGAAAAAATAATTTAGCGTATGGTTTTCATAAATAGAAACGTACTTAAGGAAACCAGTAAATAAAAAATAAACTCATGGCTTCTTCATTTCGGTAGGTACAGGAGTAAATATAATTTTTGGTGTATATTTTAATGAACACGCGGGCTAAAAGGCTTAAACTGCTAAGTATTCACCTAATGCATGTGCAACTGCCTTGTAAGGAGAGTTGTCTGGGAATTCCTTAGAGTTGGACAGAGCTTGTGAGACCAGCATCTCAATAGCACCACCTCCCGCTACCAATTTGGGAGAAATCATCTGCAAAACAAATTAGAACATAGGTTTACAAATCTTTGAGATTACACCGTAAAGATTATTATGCGGGCAAACATAGATTGAGGTTTCGTGAATTGAATGAGGACATCATCTTACTGGGATAATACATTTATTTTTCATGAACAAGTGAGAAATTGAAACTTTAAAAGTGATAGTCAAATGTGGAGCTGAACATGGATACGACGATTAAATGCAACATAATATGTATTTTGTATTGACGATCGTTAAATAACAGAAAACTAATAGAGAATTACGAGTAATGGCAATAACTTACGAGATTACGGGCTACATGTAATGCATCTTGAAGATTCCTTTCAGTCTCATTAAGAACATCTTTGGAGGCTCCCCGCAGTAAAATTGTACATGCCTGAAAAGATAATAAAAATCAATCAAAACTTATGTTTATGCATATATTTTTAGTAGAAATCACTAAATTTTATCATTATTATCATCATCGTATTGTCAGGGGTGGTCGCTCTGTTCTCGCTGCAAACGTCAACCAATGATTTGTTCCTTATTTTTAGCATGAATTTTCTATTTTTTCAATTGAAAATTTCTCGTTGTTTGCATATGTATTGAATAAAAAGCACTGTAAAACGTGGATGTTCTTGGCACAGTAAGGGAAGGGTTAAATACTAGTCTACAAAGATTTAGACATAATCAAAAATAATCATGGAACACTTGTGGCACTCATATTTTGGCATAGTATCTGATACTGACATTACTATTTATAATGGGCCAGTTGGTTATTAGTAGGCAGGTAAGTAATAATATGTATTTACCTTTGGATCTTTACATTTGGTGACAAATGTGAAGTATTCGTCTCCGAACTTCTTGACCTCAAACAGTCCAGCCTGAGTTCCCACATCACTCTCCTTCAGCTCCTCTGCTCTGTTAACGACAGTGGCACCGCACGCGCGGGCAATGCGGTTATTGTCAGACTTGCGGACACTACAAGACAAAATTGATTTATTATATAGAGTATTATTAATACATTGTAAAAAGAAAGAAAAATATTAAAATGATCCACTTTCAAGTTTGAAATACATGCCATCATCATTTCTCTATCAGTAGTTAATAGTTTATTACAAACTACAACCAAATGCAGTGTATCTGAATTATTTGTTATGTGAAGGTAAATTAAATAGTTTTTTACACTTCAGTGGATTGTGTAACATTGTAGTACAATTTTTTTTTTTAAATATGTCTGAAATCAAACTCAGCATGTGCAAGACAAATAGACAAATACAGAATATGTGTATCACTTATAATGATTAAACTTTTTAGACTTTGGTGGACTCATATCAATGAGCACTTTTCTTGTTTTTGGACACTGCTGTTTTGGCACTGGAGCGAATATCATCTGGGTCAATGTGACATTAATTGCATCAACAGTATTCCCCTTCGCCATGCTGGGGACTTGCAACTTAAAAAGGATGAGTTCACACTGACCCCTTTTTTCATGCTTATAAGAGGTTGTATCGAGAACTCTGCCATTTTGGAGAATATAAATTTTTATATTCCGGATGGATATCTTCCAAAGCATTAGCACATACTGTTTTATCTTCCGGCCTACCTACCTTTGGTCATGTCGATAGGAACAACAGTCAAACAGTGAACATAATCACTCTGGAGATCGATATCTTTCACATCAGTAAAACTATGTTTAAGAGGCAAATAGTATTGTGCTTTTATAATATCGAGCCATCGCTCAAAGGTTTCTAGTCTGATAATGCTGTACCAATTTAATGCCTTAAGTATTTTGTTTTATTGGTCACGTTATTTTGGTCTAATAAAGAAAAAAAGAAAAAGAAATAATTAAAGTCGAGAAGTGCTGACACAAGGTATCTAGAGTATTTACACATGTAAATGATGCGCAACACTGGACTTTTCTTTCTTTTTGTTAACAATTATTATTTACAGATAGGTCTGATTAAACAATATAATGTATCGTCCTTTAGCTAACTCATTTTTGTTCTTTTTACTGGACAACAAAACAATGGCTCGTTTTATTGAAAGCTCAACTAAATTACGCCTTTGAATGTATTAAAATTAAATATTCACCCATAAACTGTCACCTATTATAAACTCCTAGTCTAATTTTTCTTCAATTCAATAAAATAAGCAGTTTTTTGGTCCTCCGGTAAAAATAACAAAAATGCCTTACGCGGTGTTGTTAACTAAGCGACGATATACAAGATTAAATAAAATAGCAGCATACCGTCTGATGGCTGTGATGCCAGCCTTGATTAAGTAATGTTGGGCGAGATCAGACACTCCTTTCTCCGTAAACACGAGGTCCGGTTTCAGTGCAATAATATCATTGCATAACCGCAGCACGTGTTCCTCTTCTAATTGCAGCATTCTGGTGAAATCCTGTAATGTAATAATGCTGTCTCAGATCTGGTATCTTTACATATTTGCATTATTGTAACAATTATACAATGTTAAAGCCAGTCTTTTAATTATTCTAATAGTAAAATTACAATACGATAGATTGATGATGTGAAACACGAGACAAACAAAATGTCAATACAATATATTAAGATAATTTTATTTAAAAACATACATGACAGGTTAGTTAATATTTAAATTTGTTTTGTTAAAATATGACAAATTATCCAAAAGAGTAAAAATAACACTAAAAAATAATTATTATTACTTATTTTGATAATCTAAGAACTTAAATTACAAATTTCTTGATCAATGTGTTGGTTTGCCAGTAAAATAAATTCACTCACCTGTTCCTCCATAATCTCAACATTGGTCTGACTCTCTCCCTTTTTATACTCCAGGGGACAGTCCAGTAAGATGATGCGTGGGTTCTCAATATAGCGCCGCATCTTGGCGTGTGTGACATCCTTGTTCACCATTACTCCGCTCAACACGCAAGATTCATCAATCGATCCTCCAGGAATCTTTTCCACTTTAGCGTATCTGCAAATATTTACATACAGTCAAACATGGTTATAACGATCACGGAAATACCGAGATCTTGGATGTAATGAGAAAACATTCACCCACATTTTAGTTTATGGTTTTCTCCATACATTTATTAACTTTTATAACAAGTTACTTCTCAGACATATCGAACAAAAATATTGCCAACAGTTGAGCAAAAACTCTCCAATCGTTTAAAAACATAATTTTTCAAATCTAAATCTAAATGGGCGGCTAACTTAGAACCGATGCCGTTGGGCATCAGGATCAGATGACGTTTATGACACTATGTAAATGTCTAAGTATCTAATTAGTGTTTTTGCCGGCATTGAAAAAATATCACACATGGGCCTCGATTATGATGGGAAGATAAAGATGTAATACCTTTACCTTAACGGTATAGTTGAAGATAAATTCTCTCTAGCGATTACAAAGATACACTACCGACCCCCCACCTTCAAGTTTTGGGTAGGTACATCGATATGAAACAAGGGGAAGCGTATGTCACGTTACACATATCTACACACTAAAATGACATTGCTTGAACATGACGTCATAGTTGAAGATAAAATTCCCCCTACCGATTACTAAGATACGCTACTAATCCCCCTACCATCAGGTTTTGATGTAAGTACATTGGTTTGTATCAGGGGCTTAGAACCCCTTGATACGTTTATCTACGCATTAAAAGTGAAAAAAAAATTGTTCCACACAGCAATTTTTCCTTTAATTACAATTTACTTACATTTTTTATGGTTTTGAGGTTGGAACTTTTTTCTTAAAAGCCTATCAAAAATATGAGAGAGAAATAAGTCAATTTCGAAGTCGAATTAAATTATGACAGTTTCTGAAACGAGTGGCTAGATGCAAAAAATAATGTCGCTAGATTCTCCCCTATTAATAGATTAGAGTATCTAGGCGTAAGAAAGTTGCCCTTACAAAAAAATAATTAGTTATTATATTTTTCCGTCTGTTTTACTATCTTCCGGAGTGTGCGTATCGAGACGTTAAAGGAGCCGGCTTTGTAATCGCTCTATAGATAAATACAGACAATCGTTAAGCATACCGTCTTGGTAAATGTCAAAAGTTGTATGCAAATCATGTTCAAGCGAGCATTTTTTGCTTCAATTGGGACTCATTGGAGTTTATAATCGCTTTGAAATGAGCACTTTTTATCACAGAAGCCTATTTAAAACACAAATGAGAACTATTTTAAATGTTAATGACGTAAGGAACGCGGACTTAATTTTTCGGTCGTTGCGGTCATTCATTGGTTTGTTTCGATCATATAATGTCGATATGGCAAGAAGGTAGAAAATACCGAGGTAGATACAGATAGTACAGAAGCTAAGTATACCGTCTCGATATATACAGATGAAGATAGCGTTCATAATTGAGGGCCTGGTTAAAATTGCGTGTAAAAAATACAAGATTTGTGAACCCAGAGAGTACCGGCTCGGCGCCACATTACAATTTACAACTTCTTTTATAGTTTATGAATGACATCCTTATTTCGGGGGTTTTTACAACCCTTTTCAGTTGTTTAAAATGTTTTATGGTCAGTGTCATAAACATTACCAGTGGGTGATGTCAGATAAGTTTAAAACTAACCCTTGAATTATAAACACGTCTACTAACAAGAGGAAGTGTCTCTCGATTCGTGAAAAAGTGGCAATTATTTGTGAAATAGAATGTGGCACGAAAAATCTAGAGGTGTGTAAAAAATCTTCCTATCTACAGTGTAAATATTGTGGAAAAATAAGAATGTTTATCGGCATTTTACATTTAGAAAGTAGTATAATTTTCCTTACTAGTTTTATATTGTTAATTGTCTGTATTAAGTATATTTATTTATTTACTTAGTATATGAGTAATGCTAATGACAAACAAATTCATTTGGTCCTATCTTCCCCGTAATAGCCAAGTTTGACTGTATTTAGTAAAAACACTTGCATATAAATAAAAGGGAGTGAGAAGTAATGATGCTATTGTCGGGTTGAAAACACGCCATGCAAATTAATATTTAAAGCATTTACTTTGTGGTCAAACAATTCAATAAATGAACGATGATTTAACTAGGGTAAACGCGCCAACTGTTACGCTACGAGGCGGACTTGTCTCCATTCGATTTCCTTTTTCAGTAGCCAAGTTGAAAACATTCATTCAGGGTTCAGGTTCTGTTTCACAGATGGAATTGTATTTTTTATACGCCTGGACAAATAACAGTACACAAACTGTTTTCAAAAATACACTTCACAAAGCTTGGGTACTATTATTTGCAATAAGTTACCACATTATTTAACAAGCAGAATCTTAACTACATATAAAATTTTATGCAGAAACTGAAAAACCAGCGCTATAGTAAAATTCCATTAGTATAACTGTGTCCAATGTCTAGATTTTATAAAAAGTTAGACTAAAGTAATGAAATAATTGTTGGACTGCTAAAATTCTAATGACAATGACCATTTTTTAAGATGGGCATTATGGGCAAGTTGAACCTCCTTACCGTTTAATATCAACTTCTGTTCGGCCATTTTCTTTTATCATCACAGTTTTAACAGCATCCAGAGCAATATTTACAGCAAGCTCCGACCACCTGCCGATGAACTTGGTTCCTACACAAGACCGCACCTAAAATATAAATATGGAAACATCAGCAGAGCATTGACAATAAACGGCACAAAACCTCAATATTATTAACAATATTTTGAGTTTGTCTAAATTTTTGGAGACAAGGACTGGATTCAACTCCCTGGGGAGCTGTTTATATTGACACATTACAACAGAGATGAAGAACATTTAAGAGAAGGTAATATAGAAGTCCAGGCATCTACAGGGCTTATGACCTGTCAATGGCTGGTTTAAGTGGCCACTTTACACACTGTGTAACATTCACCATTCAGCCTATATTTAAACATCTATATTCCTTCAATTCTTTCATCTGTTGATGTTTGTGAAGTTAAAGAGCTGAAACCTTTATTTATGCGTGTGAGAGAGTGGCCACTTAAACCAGCCATTGACAGGTCATAAGCCCTGTAGATGCCTGGACTTCTATATTACCTTCTCTTAAATGTTCTTCATCTCAGTTGTAATATCTCCATATTATTGTTATTATTATTTGTTTCAGGCAGCTTATCTTTGCTTGTGGGCCTATATCTCGTGTGATGCTTTTTCTTTGCGTTCTTTTTCTTTCAAAAAAAGCATATAAATTAATTTTGAACTGGTCGAGCGAAATGGAATTGACAACTGGTTTTGGCAATTTATTCCAGTCTGAAACCACCTTTCTGGAAAGGAAGTTTTTCTCGGGATAGAGGTGGAATTGCGGACGATAGAGCTTTCAGTTATGACCTTGTAAATCGGTGTTGGGATTTAATTGATACATCTTAAGCAGGGTCATGGTAATCATTTAGTATCTTATAAGTTTCTATTAAGTCCCTTCTCTTCCGTTGTTCTTCCAATGATGTCCAATGATGTTCCAATGAGATAATAGTGACTTTAATTTACCATGGTAGGGCTTGAGTAATTTTGTGATTTTTATAACACATCTTTGAACTTTTTACAGTAGCAGTTAATATGCGCAAGATTTGGTGATAAAAAAATATTATGAATACACTTACAACTTCCTTCAACTTTTCTTTATCATTAACATCGATGAGAATTGACCCCTTGGTTTCCAAAATGTTGACAGCATCCTCGAGTGCCTGTCGGTACTGGCGGATGATGGTCGTAGGGTGTATGTTTTGTTTAAGGAACTGCTCTGACACGGCCAGGATCTCTCCTGCCAGCACGATAACAGAAGTTGTGCCATCACCAACCTAAAGTCAACGAAAGGAGCTGATGAAGATGGGCATTTATCTGAACTGATCATTAAATAATAAAAATCTCCCGTTTTAAACATGCAATGCATGAGCAAAGTACGTACAACAATCCAAATTTAAAAGAAAAATAAATTATAAAAAAATAAATATTAGCGTCCTTATAATTTTTACTCAAATATTTCATTTTAGCGACCATTTTTAACGAGTTGTAAATAACTCACTATTAGAAAATGGAAATCAAGTTGGAGTAGAGTGGGGTTCAAACCTCAGACCTCTGATCCGTGAGTTCGCAACACTAGCCACGGAACGACGAGAATTTGATTTATTAACTGAATTAATTTAGAATATGCAAGCAATATAATGATATATTAGAATGATAATATTATGGAATGAACATTGACATATTAATACATTGACCATACATAGCAAAATATTTCTAAAAGTAGTGACATGAAACCGTACCCTTAGTTACTAATTTTGTTTATTTAGACCAGGGCTGCATTATGGATATGTTACTAAAAATGGGAGGATACTCATTTTTGACATATAATAAGGTTTGTATTTTAATATTCACAATCAACATTTGTTTTTGGTGGATCCCAATCAGATTATTTCTTTAAATTCTTTTTAATTTTGACCCATTTATTTATTTTCACTGGATTTTGGGGAACGCAAAAATAATATTTACTCACATTTATGGTATTTTTTTTATTTGTTTTAGTAAAAATATTTGAGTTCTTATGATTTACCCAAATATTATACTTAATTTTGAGGGCCATTTTCAATGAGTTGTAATTAACTCACTATAAGAAAATGGAAATTAAGTTGGGGTAGAGTGGGATTCGAACCAGGGACCTTTGAGCCGTGAGTTTGAGACACTAGCCACGGGACCACAACTCGATTCGAATTTAAAAATGCACTCCTATCAGTCCAGTACTGTAAGTAATAAGAGCTTCGCAATTGCACCGCTAGGCGTAGTTTGATGTTTACAAAAACTAATATTTATATTTGAATATGAACCGTTTTAAGTATTGTTAATTACATGTGAACATATATTTACTATTTAAAAGTTACACAATCCATTTTACAATGTTCATGTGTATGAATACGTCAATGGGAATGAACTACTGAAAATTAAAACATTCTACACGTGTACAATATTATGTCTGTACTATTTTTATTTGAATCTTAATAAAAACTAATATCTGAGCACCCATGACAAACTATTATTTGAACGTAGATATACAGAAAGCAACCAGCCATAGAAAAGTGAAACCGAGATAATAGCCATTTTGTGAGAAAGAGTGAATTATAAAATCTACACAAGTGGAATGTTTTTGACTTCAACAAACGATAACCAATAAATACACAAGTTTTTTATATATATGACAATCAAGAATCTTATAATGTATTTGACCAGTTTTTATGATTTTTAAAGTACCAAAAGATTTTTCTAGTGCTGTGGGTGTTTTCGGCAAATTGAGAAATGCCATTTTTGTAATCGACACTTTTTTCGAAGATGATTAATGTAGTTTTTAGTATGAAAGCTGTCTGGCTGTTTTTAGCAGAACATTGAATTGACCTTACTGCACCTGATAACATCAATATCTCATTTTTCCAAAATTGTGGACTGGCTGCTTTCTGCATAACTACGTTAATTTAATAGTTTATCGGGACAAATATGTTTTAATATGTTATATTTTTATTCTTGTGATGTATTAATATTGTAATAACATGTGTATTTTATTGAATAATGACTCTATTATTTGAAAAAAATGACTTGTCTGTGTACATCCCAAATTTGAAATAAACCATCAAAATTCGAGTAACATGTTTGATGGCTGTATTCGGCTGGATCATTGATTTGTTTTATATACAAATGACTTGTTTATTGTAGTTATTAAAATATACAACTTTAAAGCGAATGAATATTATAATCACCTCTTCGTCTTGAGTTCTGGCAATTTCTATCATGGATTTGGCAGCAGGATGCTGTACAGTGATCTCTCTGAGAATAGCGTTGCCATCATTAGTCATGACAATACCTCCCATTGGATCCATGAGCATTTTCAGCATGGCTCTGGGTCCAAGGCATGTTCTGATAACATCAGCAATGGCCTGCAACCGGAAAATATCATTCAAGGAGCAGATGGTACCGCCCACACAAATAAACATCGTGCAATAGGTTAGAAATATAAATCTTAAACATTTAGCTTCACGGTGACTACACAATTTACTATTATCAATATTTAACTGAGATAAATTATTGAATTGATGCATAAAAGGCTTACTTTTCCGGCGTTAACATTTTCAATCTGAACTTTCCGGCCCGATTCCCTTTTTGTGTTTTGACCTGAACATAAATAAAACAATACAATTAATACACCACTAACTAATTAGCCGATGATTGAATTAACAATAATACACATTACTTACTTAACACTAATATCGGAGCCTGAGAGCCAAACATTTTTAATTTAATTGTTTTAGATCACGTTTTTTGAAATCCGAAGTCGCGTGGGCTCTTTGGTTAAGTAAAAATGATTTTGCTTGAATCTGTCATACGTGAGAATGAGACACAAATATAATATTTTTAAGGTTAAAAAGAGAAAGAACATACTTTACTGTCTGCAAGCACAAGATTTTTAGAGACATCTAGAAGTGAACCAGGTGCTAGAAGTTAAAGAATAAAATTGATATGACAATAATTCTTAGGACATCGTACATAAAGACTAGATTATTTTAGACATGCTTAAAACAAATACATTTTTTATATTTCAGTACTTACCTTTGTAAATAAATTTCAAACTTTTTCGAAAAAAAAACATTAATTTTAAAATTTTTATAGCTTTACGAAAAAGGAACAAAATAGGGTAACAAAATAATTTTCAAATCTTATCCTGTTTCTAGGTTGAATCAGAGATAATGTAGAGCTATTACTAGTTGGTTGAATTATTTATTAGTCTTGATGACAAAAGCGTTGAAAATTCTCGGTGGAAGTTCATTTTAATTAAAATAAATTAATTAATAACACTAAGCCATAGAATTAAGAATAGTTCAGAAACCGCATACAAGCATCAAACAGAAGGTGACTCAACTACTCATAAATGAGTAGGTTTACGTTTTGACCCATTAGTTTCCTTATAGACGTCGCTCAGTACGCAACTCCTGATTTGAATTCAACTATGCCGTGTTGTCCTTTTAAAGTGTAGAAACACCGCTAGGATCTCAAAGAAACAGGATGCAATCATATTTCAAGTGTAATTAGCAAATGAATGTGTATATAATCTGTCAGATTGTCAAAGAAACAAAATGGAAATTTCGTTAGTGTTGCCAGGGTAGTATTTTTTTTTTACCCTACTTTGCTCATCTAGTTGCGGCCTCCGTGTTGTAGTGGTCAAGACGCTTGATTCACGCACGGAAGGTTCCGGGTTCGATTCCCGGTGAGAACACAAAAATTAAAATGTGATTTTTCTCAAGCCTGGGTGCTCTGTGATGTAATTCACCACTGTAATTAGGCCTCCTGGCCTGTTGTGGTGCAAAAAAAAAATGTAAAAAAAATCTAACGAGAGAATTATTTATCCGTTTTATGTAAAAATAAAATGTTTTATATTTCAAGTTTATTAATTCAATTACTCTTATTAACCTGTCCGGGAGTGAGTTTCTGCCGACAAAACTGTATCTGGGGAGTGAGTTTTTTTTCATGTTTTTTTTTTACTTTTTATAATTTTATATCATTGTCAATGCTATAAGCAACATATTTTCTTGAATAAAAATAATAAATTATACCAGTAAATATGATTTATATCAAAATTATCGATGTTTTATTTCATGGGTTGTCAACCATCGGTTTTACAAGCCCAAATAATATTTCTGAAAATAATCGGACGTACATGTACGCCCATACTCCATTGATGAAAATTTTGTTTGGACGACCATGTACGGCCATACTCCCGGACAGGTTAAATTACCCTTTACTTATCTACTCTGTTGTGTCAATCAATATTTCCGCGTGCACAATAAAATTTTAGAGAAATTAACAGATTGCTTTTTTTTACCTTTTGTGTTATGATTATTTTTTTCCCATCAAGCAACATTACGCTGCGACCTCACGTATGCACGCGGCAAAAGTAGGGCATAGTGGGGGAATTATTGGACACAGTCCGATGTATTCAAATATGATTCTACACTCCTTCTGGACTATTCTTAATTCTATGCACTAAGCAGATGTTTTAGAAATAAAATACGAGTGACTAATACCTACTAGATCCCGGTGTCGAAGTGACGCTCAAATCTACAAATTTAGAATATCCAGTGACCTGTTTCACCGCTTTTGTAATATCTTCGAGACTGGAAGATGTCCCGAAAGCGATGAAACTGGTCATAGGTTATTTCAAATTTGTGGAATCAAGGATCACTTATTTTTTATTTCCATAACAAATTCTTTATATTATATAAACATCAAAGTTTTGTGTGATAAAGATGAAATAAAACAAAAAATTATGATAAAATATTTATTAAATTTTATTTGCATTCATAAAATATTTAACATTGTTTTTTAGATCGCTATATAATAATAATTGTTCTATTGTTTTTGCAGTAATGTGGCAAACATTAAAATATAAAGTTGTTAATTTATTTGAGTATAACAGAAATCCACAACACTAAAATAAAACAATGCTGTTTTTATAAAACACCAGAAAATAAAATGCTGGATACCAAAAAATAATCTCTACAATTAATAAAAGTGCTATAAATCCCAGTTTCGTTGTTATGACCAATAAGTAAAATGAATAAAACATTCAATAACAATACTATTTGTATTTGCTTACACTCCATAACCCATAAATTATAAAAAAATATGTGCCAAATTAATGTATGTAATAATATTATCTATACGATTTAACAAATATTAATATAACTTCAATAAAATAAAGTGGGTAAACAATCCAGAAATATTTTTTCTTCTCCTTAAGAACATATTTGGCATAGTGAAAAAAATGAATACATTAATAATCAGAATAATTCAAGAGCATGATTTAATCATTTTCGTATTGAGACTCAATAAATTCTATTCTTGTGAAATAGTATGAAAGTGGATAAGCCTATTTTATTGATGTATTTTCAAAGAAAATTGAATTAACAATGTATTCCTCACTGGGAAAACCCATTTGACAATTTTAGTTTAGTTTGGTTGAATTATTTTTTACACAGAGAATGCTTTTAGATTATACTTTTTACATAAATATACAATAAATAATTGATTTTAAATTGAAATATATTGTTGCAAATCTCAACTAAGTGTAGGTAGCTTGGATTAAACGGTGATCATAGTTTCTAGTTTATCCGCATCATTTCATACTTTACAAATAAAAGTATTAAAAAAAAGACATAGTGACAAAATATAATGTGAACTTATTTCAATCAAACATCTTTTAACAAAACAAACTAATTTTACATTTTATTTTGAACTGTAAGGCCCCTTGTTTAAAACCGTTTTTTGCAACAGCTGGGTATAAGTTTTTCGGACCCGACCGTTGTATGTTGGACAGTGTTCTATGGGTTAGAATGAATTCTTTTTCAAGCACTGGATAGCTATTCGTAGGCTGTTTTCAGACCGGATAAATATGCATTTCCCTTGGCGCAACAGATACTGGCCAATTGTCAGTGAATCACAGTATTCTTATTACTTTTTCCATTAATTTTTAAAAAGTTTCTTCAGTCATATGAATGTTATTAAAAAAAATATATCATCTTTTTATAAATCTTCAAAAAGAGTATGAAAATCATCATAACGCCCGTAACACACCTCCGCTGCGAAACAATAACAGAAATCGCAGTAATTTCGCCATGTCTTGTCCGTATGTAGAAGCGGAAAACTAGCGAAACTGCCTGTTCTAACGCATAGATCTGACTATAATTCTATCTCTTTCCTGAATAAAAACGGTCATTAACTTGAGGCGTAGCGGGCTAAGAGGTTCATCATCAAAATCACATTTAACTATTTCGATTTCTCTAGAATCACGAGACAGGTGTCTTAGTAAATTGCATTACAGGGCTGCCATAGTTGGAATGTTATGTGTATATTCCTCCTCACCAAAGAAAATAACTTTGAACTTGTGGTATTTTTTTGTTTCTGTAATAATTAAAGACAAATGCAGTAGCAAGATATTATAAAATGATTAACAAATCAATTAAATTTAGATAAAGTCTGTCAAAAAAGAGTAGAAAATAATAGAGGGCGAGTGTGATTTTGTTGCTTTTTTCTTAGGATAGCAGTACTGAAATATAATGTCGTGACCTTGTCATAATTAGTCGCAAAACAAGCTACTGATAATTTGGTGTTACCAGAATAAAAATCAGTAATAGTTCTAAATTTACAATTTTCTACTCTTTTTTAACTGTTTCCTCTCTTTATTTTTTTAACTCATTGCACTTTTTCTTTAGTATTTGAATCGATAGGAACATCAGGATTCGAGTCGGTATTTGCAGATTTGTTAGGGTAAGGACAAACACCTCCTTTGCATGTAAAGGGGAATTCGGTTTTCTTATCTTGGTTATTTGCATCTTTGCTGGCCCATGGATTCCAGAACCTTAAGACATATGGTTGAATAAATCTGTGCCATAAAAAGAGCAAAACTGGAATGAATATACACGGTACGCAAACCATTTTCAGGTAGATCTGTAAATAAATAAACATCATATGTTAATAAATTCTTCGTACAATGAAAATCAGTTACAGTATATCTTAATTAATGGTAAATAATTAACACATTGATTTTAAGACCACACATACTATAGAATTCATTAAAAAATATATGTAAAACATAGGTACACAGTAGTATAAACAAAATTAACCGTATGTCTTAAGCACAATGCGTTCATTATTTCCAATTGTTTTATTTAAAAAACCCAAATGTCGAAACAATAAATAAGAGAATGATGACTTATTATTGTTTATATTCAACAAATGTTTTATTTTTTTTAACAAATATTTAGTTTCTTTAGTTTTACTCAAATATTTTGAGGCAATTTTATTTTAAAGCAGGATCAGAACCTCGGGTCATCTGATTCGGAGTCCATGATACAACTGCGAGACCACAACCCATCTCCAATTTTGTTTAAACGGTGCAGGCATAGAATTAAAAATAGCCCAGAAACCGCATACAAGCATCAAACAGAAGGCGTTATTTACAATAATGATTTTTTAATAGTGAGTTATTTACAACTCGTTGAAAATGGCCCTCAAACTTAAATATTTAGGTAAATGAGTAGTTTTACGTTTTGACCCATTAGTTTCTACACAACTCCTGATTTGAATTCAACTATGCTGTGTTGTGTCCTTTTAAAGTGTAGAAATACTGCTAGGATCTTAAAGAAACAGGATGGGATCACATTTCATGTGTAATCAGCAAATGAATGTGTAAGTAGCAAATACATTACTTAAAAATTGAATTATTTTTTCATCTGTCAGATTGTCGAAGAAATCAAAATGGATATTTAGATAGTGTTGCCAGGGTAGTAAATTTTTTTAGGCTACTTTGCTCATCTAATAAGAGAACTAATGAAAACTGGACCTCCGATTAAACAACTCTGTGGTGGACATTTGACCGACATTATCTTTAAAACATCAAATATTATTTAACATGATATAAAAATATCCGTTTTATGTAAAATAAAATTTGTTTTATATTGTAAGTTCAAAGTTCATTAATTCAATTACTCTTATTAAATGACTCTTTACTTATCTACTCTGTTGTGTCAATCAATATTTCGGCATGCACAATAACATTTTAGAGAAATTAACAGGTTTCTTTTTTTTTACCTTACATTAAATTTTGTTTTATGATTATATTTTTTCCCATCGTGCAACATTACGCGGCGACATCACGAATGCGCGTGGGGAAAGTGGGGCATAGTAGGGGAATTTTTGGACACAGTCCAATGTATTCAAATATGATTCTACGCTCCTTCAGGACTATTCTTAATTCTATAAGTGCAGGGTTAATTTAGATTATTATGAGAAAAATACTTGTATTAAATATTGTTCTCTCAAAGGAGTCTACTACCCAATTTATATTTTCAAATACAATTTACTTATCATAGCTTAAACTTTAAAATTTGCAAATCAATGAGATTGTAAACTGTACATATTTTTTACTATTATTTCTAACAGCGTCTAAAAGATCTTTCAATAATTTGTTTCTTGTTTATGGGACAATTTTGACTAGTTGTAAGCACGTACAGGGTCGCATTACCACTATAGGCACTGTAAGCCCTGGCCTAGGACCCCAAACCTCCGGAGGGCCGTTGAACTTTATTATTAGTATTTTATGAAACTAATTTGCTGTCTAGGTTTATTTTTAAAAGTGGTTATTGACATATTATCATAGCAAACATGGCCGTCATGGGTCCGGAGTCTTCAGGGGGGGCCCGAGCTCGACAGGTTCTTGGTTAAAAACAGCCATAATAGAATAGCGAAAATAGAGTATTAAGTATTAATTACATATGGATGGGCCCTGGCCAAAAAAAGCTGATCAAATCAAATTTACGTTAAACTATTAAACTCCTAAAAAATTTAATCTGCGATACAAATAAAAATGCACAGATGCACATTCTTACTAACATATGTTCGTGTGGTAAAATCAGTACCCAAAATTAAATTTATAACGGCGCAGTTTTCTTTGTTGCCCAAGGCGTTAAAACACTTACTTCTGCCTCCGGGCCTGGGTTTATGTTTCTATGTCTGCTAACCTATTTTACAATGTCAAAGTACCTATGTTAACAAGTTTGTTTTTTACTAAATGAAATTAGAAAACAAAAACCACTTTCACGGTACTATACTACCATAAATCACAACTTATGACACCAAAACAATTATACGCTAAAACAATACTCACTTATAGATTCAAAAACTACTCTTACTCAAATGAAAGACATAACCCCCACAATACATCACATACAAATAATATAATCACTAGATCCTCAACACATAAACAACTTAAACAAATACAAACTAATACCACTTTTAGACAAAGGGATTTTGAGTATTATTCAATTAAAATCTATAACCTACTTCCACTATCTATTAAAGCAATTAGTAATGAGAAAATGTTTAAAAAGGCTATAAAAAAATGGATAGTGGAGCTAGGCAGAAGTAAAATGGATTGTCTAATTCGCCCATACCAATGCTGAATCAACTGCTCCACAACTGTATGGCTTATGTTAGGTTTTTGTTGTTTTCATTGTGTGTTTTTTAATATATATAATATAGATGTATATAAATACCTTGTTTTTAAAACTGTCTGAATATTTGTTAATTATGTTTGTTTTTTAAATGAGTCTTCTTTGTTTATTCTCAAATGTAATAAAAAAAAAACTAAATTGTTAAGTGTCCTCGGCACGGGAAACCCCAGTGAGGTCACATTATTTTTATTATTAATTATAGTTTATAAGCGAAAAAATATGAATAAATAAATAAAAAATAAATAAATATCAAACAATAATAACAAAAAAATCACATACAAAAGGAATGCACTTTATTTTTTGCATCACAAAAGGTCAGAAGGAGTTTTTTGTTTCATTTCAGTGATTTAATTCACCATAAAATATCCAGACTTGAGAATAAACTAATGGAGGCAGCCACACTAATATGAACTTATCAACTCTAAACATACTTTATAAAGTTAAGCAGCGTGTTATGTCAGAATTTGATAAAGGTAAAGACTTTGATAAAGGGAAAAATCCAATGGAATTGAAGCATTCAAGAAAGAATTTATAAAACATGTTAACTAATGCAACAATCTACAATTTATATAATAAGAGCAAAACCCGGCAATGCTTTGCTATTGCTAGATTTGAGTACATACTTGTATATAGATTAAATAAACACAATTGAATGTTTAATATCAATTATTGTAATTAGTCCAAATTAGATATGTAAGTGTGCATTATTATTTTTGTGTTTCGGTTTACATAAATTGTGAGTACAGAACTTTTGTATTATTATTTATTTATTTATTGGCGGACTTAGTCCATACAAAAAATGGCAAACACATATCCTTTATAATTTTGATAAATAGGTTTTCGAATATTATTTTCCTGTCACTGTCTTGCAGATGCTTCCCTGATACTGTGCGAAAAAGACAACTGCATGTCAAACCTTTTGTTAGAATAGACAAAATCAATGTTTCGTTGTCCCGTTTTCCGCACCTAAATACTGAACCGATTTTATTATTTTTTTAGACAGAGTACCAGAATATTATTTTTCGTATCAACTCGTTTTGCCTTTTCAAAAATAGTTATAGGTATTTGTATACCGTGTGCCCAAAGACAGTAGATAAAACTGTGTTTGTTACTGGTTTTTGGGAGGTTCTAGTTCCCATAACAAACAATTTTTCAAAAAACAAAACAATAGGGACAGTTAATGGTAAATATCTATAGTGTGTAAAAAAACCATTGCTCTAGTGCCATAATCCAGATAGAAAATACGTGAATACGTTTGTACGGAGAAAAGTCAGACTGCGTTTCCTCTTAAGATTAAACATTATTGAATATACTAACAAAACTATACTTCATAATGCTTTTATTTAACTATAAAAACAGTTTCAGTGTTCTTAAATAAAACCATCGACCTATTAACATACACATATATGCACCCGGAACCCTAAAAATGATGACACTTAACTCATGCCCAAACGCTTAGTCCTGCCCTACGCGTATTCAGTCGTTCTTTGACCGCCAGCCGGATTTTGATGTGAGCTTGACATTTAATTCAAAACCGAAATGCTTGGTTGTGTCGTGAAAGCGGGTAAAAATCATTCGGATAAACGTAAAAAAGATGGTGTAACTTTTCGTTGTGTTCGTTTTCATTTGTTTTACGTATACCTTATTTCAACTTGGTAATTTTTCAATAAAAACAAATTCAAGCTGATGCTTGAAATAATTTAGTAATTTTGAATGCTTCTATGTAAATAGCGTTTTATACTGTAAAATATTTTAAATGCTTTCTGAATCCAAAAATATATACAAATCAAATGAATATTTACGTCATATTGCAACGTATATTATTTAATCCGGATTATATAATTTCTTATTGTCATAACTGCGTTGATGAAATGCTTATTTTAAAAATACCAATTTTTCCTGCCGTTATTATGTGCATGACATATGTGATCCATTGAAAACAAATATTACTGAATAATTAGAAAGATGTCGATTTACATAAAATAAAGAAAAGTAGGTACATAGGTACTTGTTTATGTGTGATATTTTTAAATATTGAATTTAAGTAGGTACCTAAGTACTTGTTTATGGTAGAATTTCAAAACTTCACATAATTAATTTTCCAATTTAGAATTCTTTTTGCCAATGTCAAACTCTAGGAATGAAGGAATGGAATTTTCAAAAAATTATCAAATGTCAGTAAATATTGTTTTAGTATTACCAAAAATCCAATAAAAAGAAATAAATAAATATAAATTATAAGGAATTTAAGGAAAAAATCTGAGTGTGATCCATAAAAAATTAATGTTGTTTGTAAACATAAAAAAAAACAGCTTTTCATATACACAAAAAAATAACCTCCATCCATTTTTTTGTATCTCAATTCTCGGCTAATACAACCCTGGTGATGGATAAAGAAAACATTTACGCTTCTAACTTTTTTTGTACCGTCAAACATGACAATTTTGCCCACTGCTGAAATCCTTAACAAAATCATGTATTAAAGTAAGAAAAGTTACTGGTATCATTAGATTTACATTTAAATTACACACGCAGATTTATTTTTATTGCAAACCAGGCGAGAGAAGTGTGCTTGTCAATTTAATTGATGGATGCATCAAGAAAATAGGAATCTGGATGGCTGAAAACAGACTATCATTAAACCCATCAAAAACTGAACAACTGTGGGTGGCTTCAGCCAGACGACAGAATTTGATCCAGGATACGGCTCTACCCAATGTAGGGAGTACCGCTTTACCCACCGTTAAACTACTGGGAGTTTTACTCAATTCTGACCTATCTCTTGAGGCTCAAATTAGTAGAACGATAAGTTCATGCTTCTACCAGCTGAGACAAATTAAATGCATACGCAAAAATTTGCCGGTTGATGCCGCCCGTCAATTAATAAATGTGTTTGTAGTGTCTAGAGTCGATTATTGTAATGGTATCTATGCAGGTCTACCAATAAATAAAATGACTCGCCTACAATCTGTATTGAATGCCGCAGCGAGACTTATTTTCGGAATCTCTAAGTTCAGTCATATCACTCCACTACTTCGGGAACTACACTGGCTACGTTTTCCACAGAGGGTCGAATACAAACTCTGTTGGCTTATGTATAAGCCACTGCACAACTCTGCTCCGGAATATCTAAGGGAACTATGCATTCCAGATGAACTAGCTGACAGGCGTCTCACGCTTAGATCAGCTACGTCTACGGCGAGAGGAAAAGTTATTATACCTCTACGCAAACAGCGCACTAAATTTAGTGAACGCGCATTTGCGGTCGCAGGCCCTATGGCATGGAATGCTCTCCCAGCAGAGGTGCGAGGCTGTGAAAGTGAAGTGATGTTTCGGAGAAAACTTAAAACCCACTTGTTCTCTAAATCATTTGAATAAATCCGTAGCATGTGACAACAAAATAAATTGTTTTAATTAAATTACCAATTTAAAAGCTTCAATTAAATTAATTTAACAATAGATTCACTATGTAAAGCGCCCTTGAGGTATTTTAGGTTTATTTAGGTATAGGTATTACGAAAATGGCGCTATATAAGTTATCCATAATAATAATACATTTGGTCAGTACATTTTGATAGTTCCATGGCAAAACTAAATATCCAGTTTGCCGCTAGTTTCAGTTGATCACTTGAAATTTGAAGTTAAACTTGAAGGTCTGTTTTTGTACATCTATATAAATAGTGTCAAAACTTTTGTAGTTGAGGAGTTTGTGTTGAAACGGGGCAAGTAAGTTTTATATATTTCATTGCATAAATAATAACAACTGAACAAACACAATAGATATTTAAGTGGGCAAAATTGCCTTAGATTTCTTAGCTAGTATTTTGTCAATTTTGCCCACGTCTAGGGTTGTCGCTACATACTACTTTGAAAAGACATTATCCAAGACAAAAACCAGATAAATGAAAAAAAGACATCAGCTGACGCAAAGAAAAAAAATATAAAAGAAAATAAAATAAGTGACAAAAGCATGATTTTAAACGAGGTAACCGGATGTTTTGTTCAAACTGGCCCATAAATCAGATTTTTGCCAAAGATTTAACAAATAAGATTAAAAAATCTGATGGGGGTTTCAATTCAAATACACGCCGAAAATGACAAGCCGGTTATTCATCAAAACTTTTTATACCACACAGCAACTGGATAGCAATCCATCCGATTTTTTTCTGCCATCAGGATCAAAAGGTACCTACACCTTACAAAGGAGAATATTGAAAAAAAATTCATAGCGACACGGACACAACAGACTCTGATGTCTATTCAGTTGATAAATCAACAGATTTTGAGACTTGAAAATTCAGTGATGTGCCAATCCTGGCACACAAATCCGTATTGTATTGAAAAATTGAGGAAATAGTTGACAATGTTGCTCACCTGTTTTTTGCATTGATTTTATAGTGGTGATGCCTCAATGATGCTATTGTTTAAACATAAACAGTATTTTTCGCCCAAAAAGTAATAATAAACCGTATTATAAGGACCATAAAACCTAAAATAACAGTTAATGACCAAGTGTGTTTTGTCTTCAAAAATTGCATAAATAAAAGAAAAGCAAACGTTGTGTACTTGTAAAAATGCTTAGAATAATTTGTATCAATATTCAACAAAATGGATAGGAGTAGTTCCATACAAAAATTTTATGATATTGTAAAAGTTTGATAAAACTGGGCAAAATTGTCACGTTTGACGGTACTTAATAAATTAAAGATTTTATGAGCTTTTAACCTTCTCGTGGCAAAGACGTACATTTATTTGGAAACCGCACGTAAATCAATCCGGCAGTTATTCAGTCCACCGAGGACAACCATTCGAACATTGCCTTTTATAATATAGATAGAAGATTTGGAATCATTAGGTTCTTATTCTGTATTCTTTTTAAAAATTAAGTGATTTAAAGTAAAAATATAACATTACCTTAAATATATAAGTATCGAATTCTTAAATTGTTTTGGTCTCCACTCTCGATACGATAATTATTTTGACATTTGATGTTATTTGACGTTTCTTATTTTTTGTTGCTTTGTTTTACTAGGCTATACAAGAATATAAATAACAGCCATACAAAAGATTAACGGTACCTACCGTTGTACCGTTACAATAGGACAAAGCAAGCCAAGAATACGCATTTTCAAAGAGTACGCATCGCGAATATATATTTGTATATTTTCTTGAAATATATATTTTTTTATAAAAACCATTTAATGTTTTTTGGTGGTTTTGGTATTAAAATCGATAAAAACAAATAATCTGTTAGAAGACTATGACTATTATCGCAAAAATAAGTTTTTTCGTTTGTTTAGTAATCATTTAACTATTTTTAAGTATATTTGTTTTTGTCACTGGATGTCATTTTATAAATAATTTTATTTATGTCGTCAAATTGATGACTAAAATTGAAAAAAAAAGCAGATTGTTTAAATACTGAATTACTTACCAGAGGATTTGGTGAATTGTGTAAATATATTCACTTTTGAGTTTTAAAAATAAATTTATGAAAGCGGATGGTGAATTAATTCTCCAAACTGACAATATGAGCTAGTGGATGCATCCAACAAACTATTAAATATGTACTCAGACCAGAGAAAATTAACATGTAATAACACTGACTAACCTGGTGTTGAGTCCTCTTCCTTGTCGGCGAACGGGGAAATTAGTGATTCGGAACACAACTGGCACACAAATTTCGTCTGGAGGCGGTAGATGATGATGAACGGCGATGGATGATAAAATGTTTGTGACGTTATGCGATTAAAGGTGAACTTACAATAACTTTTACGGTGAATAGTGAAAATACTTTTTAACAGTTCGAAATGCGTGCGGATATAACTCGTCAAAAAAGCAAAGACAAGAGTGGGGGGGAAAATCAGTGTAGCTAAACCAATAATTATGTCACATTTGCCATTTCCGCCTAGATTATACCATATTTATACCTTTTGTTGATTAGACATTTTGTAAATTTAAGTAGGTTTTTAGACTGTTTAAATTAAGTATTACCCATAAATGCCAATCCATTAGGGCTAACTTAAGCCTGTTGATTGACTTAAAAAAAAAAATGTTCCGTCAGGCGTGGCAACCTCACAAAACCAAAATTAGCCAGTATATACTTATATGTGATTCTTCCGGCTAAAATCCATGGAAACAAATTATCGACTCAACCAGGATTCTATACTGCTTGTGTCTGATTCAGGGTACATGAACTCTAAATTAATCTTATAATGACTTAAAAATTTATTAAATGGTCCACCCCACTAAAGAAATACCTGTTTTCTCAATTTAAGACAAACACTCGTTATATTTAAATTTAGCCGCTATTAAATTGGCTCGAGAATTTGGAATTGTTCTTTTGAGCTTGTCACCACATACTTTTCATAAACTGCAGTCTTGATACGGGATTTTTTAGGCTCTTGATATAACGTATGCTGTAGCTTGTGATAACTGGGAAGTCACTAATCCTGGCCGTAACATCACATAATTCCAAATAGCTTAAATATTTGGTTCTGCGTACTCTAAGGTGGCATTTGTAGGAAAGGCTAAAAAAGCCTGTAAAATTTGTGGGATATGGCCTAACAATGACAATGTTTTTAGTGATATTGACTTTGCTCCATCAGAAGTAAGGAATTTGCCAGCACAATCAACTCTATTGCCATCAATGAATATGACTCAAAATAACAATCAAGAAACATATGTTATATGTATTTATAAAGCAAAGTATGTTCAGCTGGTTTAGCTTATTTGCTACCATCTGAAATTCACCGACTACCAAAATCTTCAATGCAAGAAAACAAAATAGAAATGTTCTGAAGTACTTACGAGTTCTCCTAACAAAAAACAATATTGGAAGATACAAAAAGGAAGAAGAAAAGAAGAAAGAAAAAGCAGAAAAATTACTAGTAAAATCAAAGAAAGCAGGGAATAAACCAAAAACTGATGGTAGACCAATAAGTGATGACCAAACAAGCCAACAAGTATTCCGTTCCTTTCTTTGCAAAGAAGTATACGTTGAGCCACCGGAAGTGGATTGGATCCAGTGTTCAAGGTGTAAAACGTGTTGGGACAATTAGTGCACTGACAACATTGGTTTTGGAGCATTTAATTGTGATTTATGTAAGACAAATGAACATTGTATTAAATGCGTACTCTTACATTTTACAAAGAAATGGTTGTGTGTACTCTTTACTAGTATACTAATCACGAGTACTCAGAACAACAACATGTTTTATTGCTTTTTTTATGCTTTTAATATTGTTTACAAAAACATTTTAATTTGTTTCCGAAAATGTCGTATTTTTATAATATTGTACTTTTTGTGAGTTTTTTCATTAAAAAAATATTGAAATAAAAAGTTTGTTAAGTGCGTACTCTTTGCTCGCTTTACTTAATATTGGTGGTTAAGTTTATTTAGTCGGTTTTGTTACATTACACGAAAACGAAATCGACATAGGAAAAGACATTTTTTCCTTCCAAAGTGATTCTGAACAAGTTTGAGACACACACTAGAAATATGTAGAATGCACGTTGGGCACTGCTGCAGTGGTTTTCACTTCTTCAGATTCCATGTACAGGACTCTGCGATGTGCAAATGTCAGCGTGTGGGGGAAGAGTTAAACCATGTTATTTTTGCATGCCCCATAAATAATTGTTATTCTAATTGAGTTCCTATCCAACTTCTCCAATATTGATATTTCATTTCTTATTCATATTCTGAGTATCTTGTCCTCACCCAATAATAATAAAAATATGCTTTGAATAATTACTGCATAGGTTTTTTAATTATGTTCTCATGTAGGTAGGTATATTTTTATTTATTGATTTCGCAATGATTGCTAATGTATCTAAAGTTGTATTTGATTAAAGATATAATTAGTAAAATGTTGTGGGTAGTAGGATAAAAAAATAGTTATCAGGTCGACGAGTAATATATAAACTAAATGTGAAAATAAAATAAAATGAAAAACTAATATACGCAACAACCCAGCACGGTGCTAAGGCTTTTTATTTATATCGTTGGGGGTGAATGGGTGTCAGAATATAGTGTAGATTCATGAATAAATATTTAATACATTTTTAACAAATATAACATCATTATTACCCCTGGGCCCCGATTATAATGAGAAGTTAACATTTATCTTCAATTTTATCTACAAAGTAAAATTAAGTTTTCTGTATGAAAATCAGAATACGCATACATTGTTTTCTTCTAAAAATGTTCAAGTATAGGTTACCGACGAAAATATTTTAAATGTTGATGCAAATATACTCATTTTCTTACAAACATATCGGGTTTTCTTTATAGATAGTTGAAGATAACTCTGTTAACTTCCCATTGACATGACAGGCGCCGTGGCGCCTGTGAAACTGGCGTCGCGGGTTCGATTCCCGCCAGTTGCAAAAAAAAAATTCAAGAAAGATTCTTTTTTCAATTGGTCTGGGTGTTGTGGTGTATTTTTAATTACCTTCTTCCATATCCCCTCTATCCCACCTGCTATCCCACAAGCCTCAAAATAAAGGCTTAGCGGGTTATTCCTTTAAAAAAAGTAATCGGGGCCCCAAGCGACTAAAGCAAGCAAATATTATTTCTCAACTTAATTTGTACAAGATATGAAAAGATAAGAAACAGCATAACAGTAACTAAAACTGATTTTATTTATTTTCTAAATATTTATACACTGTTTCATGGACGTTTAAAGAGATAGATAAAAAAAGTTCCATATTATGGCATTGTGGACATGTTTATTTAGTTCTAATCTCTTAGAAGTCTCAAGCATCACACAAAACATATTAATATACAATGTTATATATATATATAAAACAATAAATTTAAGTCAATTTAAAAAACATCTTTAAAATTTATGACACATTATAGTAAGATCAGCAATATATTGATTTTATTTATTTATTTCTTTGACGGTCTTATGCAGTCCATTCTAACGATGATAAATACAATTTCTTATAATAAATACAGGCACTAATAAAATAAAATACAACTAAATAAAATTAAAGCTAGGACAAACAAAAAAAAATACTACATCAAGACAAGATCCGGTCTATCTTAGTGATTTTTTAAATCTATAATGACTAACACCAAAAAGTCCAGATCCTGTCTCGAGTTTACAATACGACACAATCGGGACATTGGTGCATGCAAGCTATAGTTTGTGCTGTGTTGATCGAGGAACAGCATATTATTATTTCGCAACCGGCGGATTGGAACATTGAATGTTCGCCACTTGTTCCAGTAACGATAGTACATCAATTAAGCCATTCAGTAAATTAAACATAAATATGGAGTCAATGTTATTTCTACGTTTTGGTAGACTTGATTTTTATCATTGACTCTATTTCTCTGTAAGTGTAGTCTCCCCTCTCGAGGCCAATCATATACATATACAATATAAGTCATGAAAAGTAGTTTAAAAGTATAAAAAACATGTTAATGCAGCAGAGAAAAAAGAAAGAATAAAGAATAACAGGTATAGCAAGTAATCTTTAAAATTTGAAAAATCAATATTAGGAGAAGATTTTAAACCAAAGGTAGTTGATAAAATTTCATTAAAGCGATTTTAGCAGTAATACAAATTTCAGTGGAGAAATTTGACTAAAAATAACAATATGAATGTATGTAATGTGAAGTGATGTAAGAGAAAAAGGGATCAACGGGAGTTTTATTCAAAATGGAATATAAGTAATATAATATACATAGGTACTGTGCAGATATTGAGCCGAGAAGCATGCCAACGTCGCGTCGGCCACGCGGGCTATTATTATATATATACATAATATAATCTGATGTATACTCGTGGAAAAACGAAATAATGGTAACTTCTCCAATTGGCGGAGCTGGCATATGGATTTTTTAAAAATCCCAACACCAACTCCGCCAATTGGCGGAGCTAGAAGTAAGGCGGAGGAAGAAACGCAATCTGACTTTTCTTCACACACGTGTTCCCCTATTTTCTCCCTGGATTATGGCACTAGAGCAATTATTTTTTTTTCACACTATAGATATTGTACGTTGGCGTGTTTCTGTTGGTTTGTTTCTTTGATTAATTGTTTATTATGGGAGCTAGAACCAACCAAAAACCCGTAAAAATAGCCAGTTTCATCCGCTGTTTTCGGGCGTACGATATATAAATATGATAAACAATGAAAAACGGAAAAGATACCGATAGAAAATATCAGTTTAAAAGTCTTTCTCAAAGAAAAAAAACAAAAAAGGTTCAGTTTTAAGGTGGGGAAAACGGGACAACGAAAGTCGATTTTAGGCATAAAATCAGTTCGACGAGCAGTTGTCTTTTTCGCACAGTATCGGGGAGACATCTGTGAGAGAGTGATTGAAAAACTATGTATGTTCAAATACCAAATTATCGAATTTCTCTGTCACCGCGTATCCTCTTAATATGTGCCTAGTTATCCCAATACAGAATATAGCATTGCTGGTTTCGAAATTTCGATACTAGGATCTCGAAAGTCTCGATATTGGATTTTAAAAATTATTACATAAAATAAAGTAATACTTAAACAAATGATAATAATTGTTAAATTAAGATTCCGCCATTAGCCAAAGCAGCGTGCAGCAGGGGATGCCAAACATTAGACTATATCATATCCATTTCAACAAATGATCTGATAAGCCCTTTAATACGAATATTGTACCGATCTGACGCTACTTCGCTCGTGAACTTCCAATCGTCCTTTTCAAGTGCGTCTTTAGCCATTAAGATATCGAAATCCGGTACATCTTCAGTTTCTCCGAGAACGGTGGGTAGCAGCATGAGGGACATCACTAATCCATATGTCAGCACTTTTTTCAGATGGTACTCGAAAGCATCTTTGGGGAAATATTCCTCGATATCGCAGTCCATGTTGCTTAAACTCTTGGCTAAAGACTCGTGGTAGAAGTCCATGAGGTCTCTGAAGTGCCTTTTTCTAAGTTCATAACTCGTGCTGCTGAAGATGAGGTAACCAATATCTGTTATAGGGGAGCAGATTCGAATTAATTGCCAATCCAGGAGCATGACGTCAACGGGTTTTTTCCCCTGTAAAAATATAACGTGCTATGAATATTTAAAAAACGAGGAAATGTAGGGAGTGCGATAAATTAAGAGGAAAACAAAAAACAAAGTGAAAATCAAACTACAAAAATATTGCTGTGCGCTGTGCCATTATTCTGTAACTATTATGATTCGAATAAAATACTGTCAATCTAAGAGCGTGATGTCAACAATATTTTCTTAACGCAAAGCATGTAAGCTACTGTAAATATCCATGTTATTTTTTTTTGAGAACAGGGGAGTGTGATAGATTAAGAAAAAATCTAAAACCAATGATTTGTCCAGCTGTGCCATTATTCTGTATCTATTATGTCATCGTGACCAGTCTATATTAAAAACACAATTTTGGCTACTGCAAGATAAGGCTTCGTCTCAAGAATCGTCTCAATCTTCTATCTTTGGAGAACTTCCGAATTTTATCCGACCATATCACTGTTATGTATGCACTCGTAGATGTATTTGGGGCCTCATTGGTCTCCATTCAAGAATAATATACCCATTTCCGCTTTAACCGAACAATCCTTTCTGCATAATTGTTGGTGGATCCAAAATTAAACAAGCATCATAAAATGTCATAAAAAATAAGTATTTTAACAAATAATAAGTGAAGACACTTTTTTTATACCCGAATATTTCAATTTTTAGAGCAATTTTCAACGAGTTGTAAATAACTCACCATTAGAAAATGGAAATCAAGGTTGCTCCTATTTGCCGCAATCAACTTCATTGTTGAAGCGCCAATTACACATTACAGTTGTTGGCTCAATCATTTATCACACGGATGTAAGAGGATCAATCGTCAAAAAATAGAAGTCCAGTTAGAGGAATACAAAATTCTAATGATGATATTAAGATAGAACATTGGGATTTAAGATAAAGAATATTATTTGCAAACATACTTAGATATGTATTTCATGTTTTTTATTCATTATGTGAACGAAATTAATGTCGGTGGTAATCTATTGAAAAGTATGTTTACCTCAAATTTAAATAGCACGTTATTGTTCCAACAGTCTCCATGACAGAGCACAGCGTTAGGAACAATGGTGTTGTGATTGTGGTAGAATTCTAGTTTGTCCATAACGTCAACTGCAAATGCTTTCAGCCGCTCTATTAGAAGATCGTCGTCCAATACCGCGATGGCTCTATCAACAGCGAGCTGGAAGAATTCTTCATATTTATCTGGATAATCATGAATATCTCCCGCATGCTTAGCCATTTCTGAAAACTTCTCCGGATTAACTTTCTTCATAACGTATGATAATGCGTGAAAACTGGCCAAGCGTTTGAGTATCAACTTGAGGCTTTCATATTCCAATGGTTCACGCCTATTTACCATTTTAAAGTTCTTGTATTGCATATCTTCCATAAGTAATATTTCTTTATACGTTTCACAATCCGCTCTATAGCACTTGATGTGATGAAATTGATCTGATACGGGAAAGTTGAATTTATCTTGTAGAGCACACAATTCAGGAAGGATAACATTGTAAACGTAAGCTTCTCTGATATAGAATCGAGCCAGTTGAAATTTTTCTCTGAATATTTCCGACTTTAACGGAGCTTTTAAGATTAAGCGAAGCTTTTGTTCTTCTCCATTTTCGTCCACATTATAGACTTTTATTTTGTAAATCAGACTTAGAAAATTTTCACCTTTGCCAAACGCACTTTTCACGACCGTCTTGTAATTCGATATATTTTGACGCTTTATCACTTCGTTAATTACGTCTGAAAATTCAGGAAGCATTTCCTCTAAAGTGCTCATTACGATTGAATACGGGGATAACACGAGAAGCGAAACCTTTAAACTTGACAGCGAAACTGATTACTGATTGAGTTATGAATTGTGATCTACCAGACTCTCATTTTATTATGTATATGTAGTTAGTGTTGTGGAATTCAGGGTTATCAACTTATTAGATTGCATATTAAAATTTGTAAGAGATTCCGTTATCGTGTAGAGTTACAATTATTTATATTTTTTTGTTATTTTTACTACTCTGAACTATTGATAAATAATGACTGTTTCGGGGAAATTATATTTCATATACATTCAATGTTACGAGTGCCTACAGATGGTTGCACTTAACTTTTATAATGTACGAGCTGAACCCGGCAATGTTTTGCTATTGCCAGATTTGAGTTCTTGCTAAATAGATTAAATGAACACAATCGAATATTTGATATCAATTGAACGTAGTTATGCAGAAAGCAGCCAGCCATAGAAAAGTTAAACTGAGATAATAGCACCTTTGTGAGAAGAGAGAATTATCAAATCTACACTACAGTTGGAATGTGTTTGACTTTGACAAATGATTAACAATGAAAACATTCGTTTTTTTGGTATTACAAACAAGAATATTATGTGTTTGAACAGTCTAAATGAATTTTAAAGTACCGTAAGATTTTTCTAGTCCTGTGGGTGTTTTCTGCAAATCGAGAAATTCGGTTTTTGTGATCGAAACCATTTTTAGAAGATGATGAAAGCGGTCCTGCTGTTTTTAGCAGAGCATAGAATTGACTCTCTGGCACCCGATAATACCAATATAATTTTTTTCCGAATTGTGGACTGGCTGCTTTCTGCCTAACTACGTTCAATTATAGTATTTAGTCCAAATTAGAAATGTACGTAAATATGATTTTTTTGTGTTTCGGTTTAGATAACTTGTGAGGACAGAGAATTTTAATAAATAGGTGTTCGAACATTGTTTTTCTGTCACTGTCTTGCAGATGCCTCCCTGATACTGTGCGAAAAAGACAACTGCATGTCAGACCTTTTGTTAGAATAGACCAAATCGACGTTTCGCTCTACCGTTTTCCGCACCTCAAAATTGAACCGATTTTGTTATTTTTTTAGACAGAGTATCAGAATCAAATTTTCTGTATCGGTAGTTTTGCGTTTTTCAAAAATAGTTATATTTGTACACCGTGCGCCGTGCGCCGTGCGCCCGAAGACAGCAGATACAACTGTGCTTTGTGACGGGTTTGGATGGTTCTAGTGCCCATAATAAACCATTAAAAAAAAAAAACAATATAGGGACACGCTAATTGTAAATATCTAAAATGTGTAAAAAGAGCTCTGCGCTGATTTGGACTTGTAGAGCGAATGGACAACGAAAGAACGGCTAAAATATTTACAATGCGAATGTTCGTGGATGCAGAAATAGAGGAAGGCCGAGAAAGACATGGCATGACCAAATCCAACAAACACTTGATGATGGACATGGCAAAAGTCGGAATAATCGGCGCGCGTGCATTAGAAGATCTATGAATGTAGAGGAAGCGAGATCTGATTACAAAGATAGAGTGATGTGGCGTTCTGTCCTCTCTGCCTACCCTTACGGGGAAACGGCGTGATAGTTTGTTGTGGTTGTTGTGGTTGTTGCGATTGAAAATACGTTAATCCGTTTGTAAGAAGAAAAGTCGGACCGCGTTTCCTCTTAGGTTAAACATAATTAAGTATACTTACTGAACTTTACTAAAAAATCTTTAGTAAAAACCGTTCGGATAAACGTGAAAAGATGTTGTAACTTTTCATTGGTAAGTAGGTACCTAGATACTGGCTTATGATTGAATTCCAAATCTAAAAATAACATAAATTCAAATATTGAATTTAAGTAGTTACTTTAGTACTTGTTTATGTTTGAATTCTAAAACATAATATAATAAGAATGTACTAAATTATTTTCAAATTGAGAATTCTTTAAGCAAATGTCAAACTCTGCTCAGGGATGCACTTTAGTCAAGAGTGCGAATTTCGAAAATGTATAGAATGTCAGTTGATATTATTTTAGTATAACCAAAAATCCAGTAAAAAGAAATAAATGGGTTGAAATTATAAGGAATTCAATGAAATAATCTGATTGGGGTACATAAAAAAACTAATGTTGTTTGTAAACATTCAAAAACAAACTTCTTTTACACACAAAAAATAGCATACATCCATTTTTTTTATACGCATTCTCGGCGAATGCAACCCTGGTGATAGATAAAAAACATTTACGCTCGTCATTTTTTTTATACTTAATAAATTGAAGATTTTATGAGCTTCATATCACCTTCTCGTGGCAAAGATGTACATTTATCTGAAAACCGCTCGTAAATCGGTCCGGTAGTTATTTAGTCCATCGAGGACAACCATTTGAACATTGCCTTTTATATACAAACTGTCCCAAAATTCAACGATAAGCGGGCACCAGCAAGTGGACTTGCTCATGATTACTCGAAAAAAAAATTTTTTTTCTATACTTTCAAAAAAGATTTATAAAATCCATCGAAAATTAACACCCTCTAAGTTATTTGGAACTACCCTGACCACAATTTTTTAAATATTTATGATTTTTTTGTATCGGCAACCTAAGTAGCACTGCTATCTACCACAACCCTTTGAAATCCTTGAATGCCTGTAGTTTTTACACAAAAATCAATCATAATGATTTTTTTCCCTAAAATTTTCAAATATTGTTATTTTTAGTTCACTTTCACGCATCGTGGTGTAAAAAAAGTATGGACACTAATATACTCGTAGCAAGTTTTTTTAAAAACTAGCGCAACTATCCAGGATTCAAAAATTAGTAGCATAAAAAATACTTCTAAATTTGTAATTTTTACTTCCCGAAAAAACGGCCATTCGTACGATTATTACGTCACGATTAATATTTATTGTTTCCGGTCATCGAAATTTGTTCAGAACAATATTACGAATCTTGACGTCACAGCAACCAAGGCCAAACACGTAGCATTTTTCTAGCAACGCATTTTTATTAAATTTCTTTTTTACATTTATGTACGAAAACATTTCTCCACAATATCCATATTGACTTTGAAAATACAATAAATTGTTCTAAATCTATTTCACATATTTTTATCGGTATTCGTAGTATTTGATATTTTCCTATTTTAAATTAATAAGGGTCTATGAAATATTGTTGAGTAAAAAAAACATTTTTCGTACTTATTAGTGGCATATATATTTTTTTTAATTTATCATTTTAACTTCCGCGGAAACGGTTAATTTCGGCCACGTTCCTAACACGTCACGATTCGATTAAATTTTTACCTTTGTTTGTGACCATTAAATTTAAATAGAACGGCGTCACGGATCTTGACGTCATAATTGTCAAAGCCAAACAAGTCGCGTTTTGTTGAGACGTATTTTTTTATAATTTTATTTTCAAAATTATAAATGAAAACATTTTTCAACAATTTCGAAAAAACAACTAATTTTTCTAAATCCATTTTGCATATATTTATCGGTATTCATGGTACGTGATATTTCCCTATTCTTCTTCGTATTTTAGCTTCAAACCCTCCGTCTTAAGAAATTATTGCACTTAGATGAATTGATAAACTCATTAGATATACAATAAAATGGCGGTGGACATCCCTGTTTTAATGAATGAAGATAATTTTTATCTTTTTCGTAGTCAGACTGTAAATAAATCTGTCTATGGGTACCTACGCATATTGATCAATTGTTGCATTCGAATTGTGTAATGTTAATATTTTGAGTACGTTTACCCTCTTATGATGTCATCTAAAGAGACCGATATACCCATATCGGTCAATATTGACAGAGACGTAGGAATCGGTGTTTCAAGTTTCAACCGAGATGGTGGAAATAATTTATTTATTTATATTAACGCCCAATGGGCATTTTTAAGGACATATTTATGCATAGAAAATTATTATAAAGGAAAGTAGAAAGACACAATGGTATATAGAAGACTTGGTGGGAGTGGAAGCGGGAGAGAGGTGTTCATAATTGAATTTGATAGATTGAGTTTTTCTACTGACATTTCTTGGTGGAACTGCATTTTAATCATAAAAATAAAAATACGTATAAAGTTTTGTTCTACTTTTATTTGTCAATTTTTACCAGTGACCGGGTTTCGTCGTGACCGACGACTGCCGGGAATTTTTGCTTTTAGAGAATCACTTAATTACCCCCGGGCCCGGGGACATAGCTGTCGATGGAACTACCAACCAGCGGCCTCGGTTATAGTTTTAATAAAATTTAAATACAGGTAATTCAAATACATTTTCATTATAAAACTTCGTAAAGTTTTATAATTTTCACCGGTTTTTATTATGTACATTCAAACAAAATTTAAATTCATACAATTGTTATTAATTTATACTTAAATTATTTTAATTTAAAGTCTTTTATTTCCATAATTATATAAAATCATGATATACAACCAGTGCTTGCACTTGTATATAGCATAGACATTTGTTTAGTCTCCCACCAGTTAGAAGATGTCGGTCACGACGAAACCCGGTCACTGGTAAAAATTTATAAATAAAAGTGGAATAAAACTATATACGTACCTATTTTTATTATTATAATTGAATTTGATTCAGTGATCGTATGAAAGAAGACAACTTGTTATTAAAGAAATCAAGACTGGTATGTTTGTTGGCAGACCTAAGATTTCTGGGCATAGGGCAATGAAAACCATAGTAAGTTCTATGATTATCGGTATGAAAGAGTAAGTATTGTCTGAGGTTTCTAGTTGGGATACTTAATTTTATTGAGCTCAGTAGTTCAGGCGCATCAAATAGTGAGTTGAAAATTTTAATAGGACTAAAAGTTCGGATTTATTTCGACGGTCTTAAAGAGAAGATATATTTAAGCTAGTTTCTAAATCATTATACGTACATAGATCTTTGGATAAGCCCAACCTCCAGCTTATCTTTTTAAAAAATCTATGTTGAACTGATTTAATATTTTTGATGTGAACATGGAGATCAGATACCAGAGGAATACTCATAGGAATAATAATAGGTGCGGACGAACTAGGGAACAGAAGAGAGTTTTAAGGGTATTTGATATTTTTGAAGTCAGTTGTGCTTCTGTTAATAAATCCAAGGAGTTTTAAGGATTTATTGATAACATGTTCAATATGAATTGTAGCAGAAAGTTTAGTGTCAAGTATAATACCTATATCTCGTATTCTAGACACATATGATAGTATTTCATCGTTCAGTGAGTAGTCGTGTATGATTGGATTTTCCAGACGAAAAAATCTTATAACCTTGCACTTATTTAAATTAAGATGTATATTATTGGGCGCACAAGGTGCTAAAAAACAGTAAATCAGATTGTAATAGTGAACGATCGGAAGGGTTGTCAATCTGTTTGAGAATCTTAGTGTTGTCAGCAAACAGCCAAATTGATGGTATTTTTAATTGTTTAATTTATAATTTTAGAATAACCTGCTAAGGTTTATTTTATAATTTAAAATAACGGAAATCTAGGCACTTACAGAGAGCGCCATTTTTGTGAATAATCATCTCAAGGGCGGTTTAAAATTTTACACATATTTCATCTAGGGCCGGCACTTCTGGTACGCAGTCTCCAATTCTTCCTGTCTTGCGTCATCTCACTGGTCAGCTGCTTTCTCCTCAGGTCCCTCTCAGTATTGGTCCACCAGGACGACCTCGAGCTCTCGCTTGTGTGGGGATAGCCAAGGCAAGTCTGACCACGTGATCGTCATTCATTGAGTTGAAAAACTCTCTTATGGGTTTAGAAGAAATTCATTCGGTTTCTCTACATGACGGAGTGCGGATATTATCCATGGCTTTATCCCACTGAGTTTCTCCAGGGTATGCTCTGTTACAACAGTTTAAAGACCAGAAAGAATGTGTATTTAACCACGCATTTCTTTCGATAGTTGACAACCCTGAAATTGTGCGGAGCATCAGCTCTTATGTTTCGGATGATTATTACCTTAGACAGCGTCAGCATAGACTGTTTCACATTCCAATATACAAGACCAACCCGTCAATAGTTATGCCTGTTGGAATGGCTATCTCTATATCAAACAATATTACTTTGGACATTGTCATTTTTCACGTCTCCGAGGGAGTTTTTTTTTTAAAGATTCTTTTATTTTTTTAATATAATATTATTCTCAAGATATTATGTATATAGAGAAAAAAAATGTGTGCGAATTTTATTTTTATTTAGAAAACTTAATTTTACTCTGTAGATAAAATTGAAGATAAACAACGTTAATTTACCATTGTAATACGGGCCTTGAGATGAATGGTGGAATACAATAAATTTAAAAACGAAAAATAAATGAGGTCTTTTCATGTCTTTCATTATTTATTTATTTATTTAACACTTTATATACATATACAATATATATGCATATAAGGGCGGGCATATTGCCTCAAGGCAATTTCTTCCTACCTACCCAAACCGTTTAGTTTGAGAAAATTACAAATACATAGACATATTGAATCTTACAATTTTATACAAAAATTAAAAACAAAGATTAACAAAATAAAAAAAATAACACTATACTATAAAGAGAGAGGAGAGGGGATGGGAAGGAAAGAAAAAGGATAAAGGAACAATTTAAATATTTAGATAGTGACATTTCAATCTTGACTTAAATGTAAATAAAGAAGGGGGCGTCTCTAACATATATTAAAAAAAAAAAAAAAAAAAAAATGAGCAAAAACTTACGATGAACACAGTATAATGACGTCACGCGTCGGCTAATTTTTCTACTATGCAAATGAGACAAACGGTCTACATAAAACATCAACGTGTAATGTTTTATCAGCTATTTATAAATGTATCTGCGGTTGACAGATAAAAATATTTGTAGTAGGTGGAAATCATGTTTACTGGTTAGAGTGGTTAGTAGGATAACCGATTAGGATGACTAAAGTTATTAGATTGAGTTTTTCCACCGACATTATTTATTTCTTGGTTGAACTGCATTCTTGGTGGAGCTGCAATACGTGCCTTTACAGGTTGATTCCACTATTATTAATATTTTTACCAGTGGCCGTCAGACTGGTCATCGTCAGACAAGTCGGTCACGACGAAACTCGGTCACTGATAAAATGTTTAAATAAAAGTGGAATAAAACTATGTACACATGTACAAACTATGTACATTATAATTCTGATTTTACTTATTTAAAAATGAATAATTTATGACTTTAGTATTAAACAGTATTTTATACGCATTCTATTGGGTGTTATTATAAAGTTTTCTCCGTTTTTTTTTAAATTAAGAGAACAAGAGGACACAAAAAAAAAATACCAATAATTTTGTAAATAATGCCCTTCATTATTTTACAACCAATTAGTTAATGATTCATAGCATCATCACCGTACTCTGCGCAAATATCGCAAGCTGCTTTGGCAGTTTTATTCCCTAGATTGAACGCGAGCAGAAAGGTGTCGAAAATGCTCACTTTTGTCTCCTTGACATTCCGTTTTAAAGGATTTAAATCAAATAAAATAATATGGGTAACGTAAAAGCAAACACAATATATTGTAAAGCTGAAATTTTTCTTTCAAACGATGAACCTTTGCTATTTTTTTTTACTTCTGGTTTCATTTTTAATTTAATAATTAATTGCATAACTGATTTCAATTTTGCAGTAGGAAGTTAGTTATTTACAACTCTTTCAAAATAGCCCCAAAACTTTAATATTAGAATTAATCATAAGAATACAAAAAAGTATTTTTTTGAAAAAAAAATCAATCACAATAATAACATTTTTCATAAAAATAAAAAAATAACTAAAACATTTTTATTTGAAGCACAAACTCTGTGGTTATACGTAATAATTAAATTAAAATAAAACGGCCTTTTCAAATTATTTATTTGAAAAAATATTTTTTACCGACCGGTTTCGAAGCTAAGAAGCTTTTTTTTTTTTTTAAATAAAAATAAATATTTGTGTTCTTATGATTTACCCAAATATTTAATTTTGAGGGCCATTTTCAACGAGTTGTAAATAACTCACTAATAGAAAATGGGAATCAAGTTGGGGTAGAGTGGGATTCGAACCACGGACACTTGAGCCGTGAGTCCGAGACACTAGCCACGGGACCACAACCCAATTCAGATTCGAGGTATATTTTACTAATGCGTATTGTTCCTTTTTATTTTTGAGTGTTATTTAATATTTAGTAGTAATAGCACTGTTAAAAATAAATATGTATTAGTAAAGTATGAATTGTAAAGGAAGCTTGTGTAGCTTTGAAACCGGTTGGTAAAAATAAATAAAAATAAGTGGTTTAATAAAAAAGTTATTCAATTTAAGAAATAACTAAATGAATAAACTTAAAAGGGTTGATTAAACCAACTGGTCTAAAACGAAGCATAAAAATATTAATTATTTTTACCAGTTTGGAAGAATCTCACCTATATCAATAAACCTCTACCACACAAAACCGAACAGTTGGAGTAATTGTTGTTGGAGGTTCAAAAATAGGCAGAATGGATAAATACACAAAATACTGACTTTTTACATTTAGAGATTTGTTAAAATTTGTTTATGTAGATGCGTAAAAATAAATTTACATTTTTTTAAACTCGCATAGCCAGTTTTTCTACAACAATTTTTATTAAAAACATAAAATACAAAAACTTAATTACGTCATTTATAATCGGTACGTAAAAAATAATACGGCAATAGCTGCAATCTATGCAGTTTCATAATACAGCTTGTAAGGTGTTTTTCTGGTCCAATAGAACTACGTTTATCCGAAGTCATCCGGATTGCCAAATATCCAGATCGTAATCAGAAAATAAAAAATAAAAAAGTTTTTAATTTTTATTCAATTTGCAATTATCTTTGCAGGACATGTTTTTGAAGTGATTGCAATTCGCTGTATCATTTCAAAAGCAATAAAATCTGGCAATCATTAATCCGGATAAATGTAGTTTTACTGTAATTAGATCAAATCAAGTCCATTTCTATAAATGTCTTCACAACACCTCTCATCCGGACTTGGTATCGATTGGACGATTGTTTATTTTCAAATTTCAAATCGCTCTGGTCTATTTTGTCTTTGAGCAACATGGCATCCATATCCGGTACATCTTCTGCTTCGCCTAAGACGGCAGGAAGCAGCATGAAGGACATCAATAATCCATAGGGCAATATTCTCTTCAGGTGATCTTCAAACACTGCTCTGGGGTAGTGGTCATCGATATCACAGTCCATGTAGCTCAGGCTCTTGGCAAGACTATCGTGGTAGAAATTCATAAGGTCTTGGAAGTGTTCCTTCCTCAGGTCGTAATCTGTGCTACTGAACATGAGGTAGGCAATGTCAGTTACTGGGGAGCAATTTCTGGAAATTTGCCAATCAAGCAACACCACGTCTATCGGTTCTTCATCCTGTAAAAAACATATAAACCAAATTTAAATATCATCCTTTTATGTAATGAACGTTTTAAACATTTATCAAAAAGGCACAAGCGACTTTTACAAAAATATACACATCAACATTTAACAGCCTTTGTACATAATAAATCCAATGTTGATTAGGTAAATGGCTTAGAACTGTGTACTACACAGTAGGTCAATACTGGTTATTAGTACCCAATACCGTTTCAAATGCAAACATTGTGTTCAAACTTTTAATATTTTAGATTATTTAATGATATTTATTAGTTAAAATATATCAATTAACTCTTTGAAGACTGTGATAAAAAATCTCTTTGGAAACGGTAATGTAACATCGCGATACATCAATCGAAAGACGGGATATTTTGAAATACATGCGGGTATTTATTTGAAAACAAAATTTTTACACAAATACATACTGTTTTATAATCTGACTTTAATAATCTATTAAAAAAAGTTCATAAAATTTAGGCCTGTTATCGCAGGAGTATATAATATCCATTTTAAAATTAATAAAGTACCAGAAATTCTAAATCTTATCAACCCCGTCTTAAGTCGTTTTTGAGGAAACTTGGTCCAAAAAGTTTAAAAATTGTTTTCAGGCGTTGCCTAGTATGTGAAATAATTCGATCAAATGCATCTTACAACAATAAAGGTTGTAGCTTTTTAACTTCACCAAAATTAACAAATGGAAGAATTGAAGAAATATGGATGTTCAAACATAGGCAAAATGGTGAATGTTACACAGTGTGTAAAGTGGCCACTGAAACCAGCCAGCGTCTGGTCATAAGCCCTGTAAATTCCTAGACTCCTATATTCCCTTCTCTAAAATATTCACTATATCTGTTGTAATTTGTGAAACTAGTTGATTACGTGTTTTGAATTTTAAGTTCTAATACAATGATTCCCAAAGCTGCTTCTCAAATAACATTGGAGATTATTTTATTAATATTTTAAGCTTGATTGCTGCTGTTAAACCCGTATAAATTTATTGAAGATATATTTTATTTGAAATGTGCTTGCGTAATCTTGAATGCTAATGATATATTTGATTTACTTTACGAAGTATACTCTTCAAGCGTGAATAAAATAAACCGTGCAAATATGTACTTAACATTATTTGTGTTTGTACTCGTAATAAAATCTTAAAACAGGACTTTTTTTTCAGTTTAGAATTTAGACGCACATTATTCTTGCTGTACCCAGTACCTTGAATTGAAACAGCAAATTATTATTCCAGCAGTCTCCGTGGCACAGCACAGAATAGTCACCGACCGTGTTAGGATTGATATAATAGGCCAATTTATCAGACAATTCCACTCCATAAGCTCTAACTCTATTTATGTGCTCAGGGTTTTCTAATACAGTAATTGCTCTCTCAAGAGACAAGTAAAAGAAATGCTTGTATTCTTCATTATAATCATTAATCCCACCGGTATTATTAGCCATTTCAATAAATTTTTCTGGTTCATTTTTTTTCAAAACAAACGAAATTGCGTGAAACGATGCCAAGCATTTTAGAACCAATTTGACGTTCTTGAATCTTAGTGATTCCCGCCTGTCAGCCATTTTGAAGCCCTTTGCGCAAAGGTCTTCTAGCACCAACATTTCTTTTAATTTTTCAGATTCTGCTCTGTAACATTTGACGTGGTGAAACTTTTCTGATTCTGGGAGTTTAGATGCATCTTGCAGCTTAGAAAATTCAGGAAGTAGAACGTTATAAACAAATGTTTCTCTCGTGTAGATTGTTTCTAAGGGGAATTTTTCTCTGATCAGTAACGATTGTGGTGGGATTTTAAGAATCAGATTAAGTTTAGGCACATTTCGATGTTGATCGTTTTCCGTTACATTAATTCTGTATAGAAGCCCGAGAAAGTTCTCTCCTTTGCTCGACGCAGATGTCACTTTAATAAAATAAGGTTCTCTGCACTCTCGCTTGATCACTTCATCCAGAACACCTAAATACTGCTCAGGAATTTGAACGTCCTCTTCATCCATGGCCACAGGAAGATAATTTTACTCATAGAACTTTAACAAAACCAGCACATCTTTCCGCTTTTATAAATCATCACAGACTGTGCGGAACTACTCGACTCCGTCACACATAAAATACTAAAAAGATCATAGCCCTTTCCAGGGTTATCAAAACAATTCAGATACACAAAGACATACATTTCTACCGAAACACAAAAACTGATAGTTAAGTATATACATGTATATTATTTCATGCCTATGCGAAGTATACAGTTCTGTGTGTGTAAATAATGGAACCAGAATCCTGGATGAGTGTCAACCGATGACAACTCCTCGGTAAAAATCCTAAAAAATAAAGTTGAGTGAAGAAGATTGAAGTCCAGATTCAATTCTTATATAACTTTATGCAGGATATAAACAGAAACTTCTTTAAAATTTCGTGAAAAGTTAACAGATTATAAAATTGGTTCATTTTTAATGAGTGAAATAAATGCTATGCGAATAGGAAAAAAATACCTAAGAAAAAAAAACAGCAAAAAATCGGCTAAAAATGTTTTTTTTTGGTTTGTTTTCCTAATAAATATATTTATTTAAAAGAACGATAATTATCAAATAAGTTATGAGTGAAGTTAATTGGTAGAATTCTATTTTAAAATTTGGTAAGGTATCCAAAATAAAATTACATTATTGGATTAAATTCTGCTTTTATTTTTTTAATAAATACAAGAGCGTATAATGTGACGCGTTGCGCCTTGTTTGGACGTTATTAAACTAACTTAAATATTAAGAAAGTTTCCTTATATACTAACAATAATTGCTGTTTAATGATATAGGTGCATAAAGGTGCTAACAGTTTATTTTAGCAAGTACCGAGAATTTCTTTTAGCAAGTATTGAGAAAATCGTCAATATATCATTTAAAAAAATATTGTTAGTACATGACGAAACTTTGTAAATGTTTAAGTTAGTTTGATAATGTTCAAAGAAGAAGAAACGCATCACATTATACACTCTTGTTTATATTTAAAAAAAATAAAAGTAGAATTTAATGCAAAATCCGTATTTTATTTTAAATACCTTACCAAATTATTAAACTGATTATAGAAGCAGGTAGAAACAACGTATATATATATATATGTATGCAACTCTTTAGCTTAACTTTTTTTTAAAATTATGCAGTTATGTAATAATAGTTTATTTACAAAAATGATATAAAACTATTAACATAATACGAAATGGCTCTTGGATATCTCAGTGAGGACATACGGAAAATATTTTTATCTACTTTATCTCATATTTGATATTTTTTCAAAAGAGATGAAGCTGTTGAGAATATGGATGAGTCTGGGCATTTAAAGAGCTTGTGATCTTTATTTAAAATTGATAAACATTTTCTTGTAAAATTTCCGCAATAATGGCAAGGAAAGTATTTTTGCAAAAGGTAAAAAAAGAAATAGCGTTGAAAAAATAATAAACATATTCGTACATGTACATATATAATGTTTTACATTAATTAAAAAGTAAATTGATTTAGTTTTAAGCGTAATGTGGCACGAATGGATGATTAAAAAATGGTAAAACCGATATAGCAAGGATGAATGGTAACAAATGGCATAAAAACATTAAAAAAACACAATAAAACAAAATATCAACTTTGGTCATGTCAAAAACACAACCAAAGGGCATATTATAATAACTATAAATAATCGAGAAATGTATGTCAGGGCCCCGATTACAATGGGAAGTTAACATTTATCTTCAATTTAGATAGTTGTAGATCAAAGTAAAATTAAGTTTTCTGTATAAAAAGCAGAATATGCATACATTTTTTTCTTTAAAACATATTCAATTATATGTTACCTATGAAGGTTTTTCAAATGTTCATGCAAATCAGAGGCGGTTCCCTAGTATGTGCATAAGTGCAGTGCACTGCCAAGTAAAAATTTATGGAAATAAATGAGTAATTTTATTGATAGTAAAAATATATTACAAGTAGGTAGAAAGAAACAGAGGGATTCGTTGCAATATTATACACGTAAACACCATAATATTCAATACTAGCGCCAAAAGATCTAGCGAGATCGACTCTAGCGGACGATTTTCTCATCTTGTCTACGCATGCGCAATCGTCCCTGTGCATGTTCTGTTTTGCACAATTCTTTACCCTGAATTTGTATGAAATATGTCATTTCTTCTAAGATCGTCATTTGAGGGAGATACACAACGCTTCATACTGGTGAATCGTGCGTTAGAGGGAGAAGATAATATACATACTCCGGGCATTGCCAACGCATGCGCAGATTTAAAGTTTGAAGTTCGTTTGCAATGTCACTTTGAACATGCGTAATGACATGATATTATTACAAGTTTAATTGATTTAGTATCCTATAACGTGCGTATAATGTTAGGCGAATAAAGCGTTCCTTGTTCAGATGCGCGGGCTGTCATCTGTCATACTATTGCCCGTTTATCACGTCAGACCTGTCATATTGTTATAATATTAACAACAACAACAACAACAAACCATCACGCCGTTTCCCCGTAGGGGTAGGCAGAGAGGATAGAATGCCATAATACTCTATCTTGGTATACAGACCTCGCTTCCTCTACATTCATACATTTTCTCATGCACGCACGCCGATTATTCCTACTTTCGACATGTCCATCTTTAAGTATTTGATGGACTTGATCGTGCCATGTCTTTCTCGATCTTCCTCGTTTTCTGCATCTATCAACATTTGCATCGTAGATCCTTTTAGCCGTTCTTTCGCTGTCCATTCGCTCTACATGTCCAAACCAACGCAGCACCCCTTTCTTGATTCTGTCAATAATGCATGTCTCAGTCTTACACACTTCACGGATCTCGACTTTACTCGATTATTGAACTTAATATATAAGTTTACAAAATGTAAAGAAATGCACTGCCCATATTTTCGGCCAGGAGCCGTCAGTGATGCAAATATACTCATTTTTGTACACAAATATCGATTTTTCCTTACAGACAGTCGAAGATAACTCAGTTAACTTCCCGTTGTAATCGGGGCCTTGGATAGATACATGTGGCATTCCATCTTCTCTGCCTAGTAATGGCGTGATGGTAGTAGTAGAAATACAGTATATTCAAATTTCTGTATTTCTTTGTGTTATTTCATGCTCAGACTGATCGACTAAGTCTGACGATATCGTTCACGATGAAAAAAATTCTTGTAAAAAAATCAAAGGTGGTCACTACTAAAAAAAAAGTGTTTTCATCATCATCATCATCATTATCCTTTTCGCACCAAATGGTGCATCAATGGCAGCGTATCATAATTTTTGTTACATGAAGGTAAGATTATCAGTCTTTAAATGCCATTTCGGGAATTATGAAATGTATTTTACTTATTTTAATTTGTAAATTGTTGGTTTAAGACAATGTGTATAATTTATTATGAGTGAGCCCTGTGAAATTTTGACGCCAATGCGCCGTTACACGACGCTGCTGTTGCATGGCCCTACAAACGGCTGGTGACGTCACCGTGTTCGAGTCTGCTACGGTTGCGACCCAAATACTTCTGATAATGTAAAATGACGTACGGTGTACTTATTTACAGTTAAATCGTGTATTTGTGCATAAACACATTCAATGTAGACAACAGTTACAACGTCATAGTTTATTGGTCATTGTTTGCCTGCACCTGTGACGTTTCAATATAGTGTATTTGAATTAAAACCTTGAAGAAGGGAATAGGGAAGTCTAGGCATTTACAGGGCTTATGAACTGCCATTGGCTGGTTTAAGTGGCTACTTTACACACTGTGTAACATTCACCATTTTCCCTACGTTTGAACATCCGTATTTTTAAAATTCTTCCATTTGTTGATTTTAGTGAAGTTAAACAGCTAAAATCTTTATTGTTGTGAAAAGATTTATGTGATTGAATTATTTCACATACTCGTTTTTACCTTCTTTAAGGTATTCTCCATCGCTGTTGTAATTTGTTAATCTTAACGACTTCCGAGAGGGTGAAATCCAGTCTTATGTTTACAAACATTTTGACAAACTCAAATATTGAAATAAATTACGTTAATTCAATATTTTTTTTTTTGCTATTGTTTAATAATGTGCATGCTTCCACTTTCCATAACGTTGTATCCAAACTCAACACAGGGCTCTTGGGCCCCGATTACAATGGGATGTAAACTTCCATCACAGAGTTGTTTAATACGAGATTCAATTTTCATTAATTCTCTCATTAGATGAGCAAAGTAGGGTAAAAAAATTTACTACCCTGGCAACACTAACGAAATATCCATTTTGTTTTTTCGACAATCTGACAGATGGAAAAATAATTTATTTTTCAAGCAATGCATTTGTTATATATACATTCATTAGCTAATTACACATGAAATGTGATTGTATCCTGTGTCTTTAAGATCCTAGCAGTATTTCTTCACATTAAAAGGACACAACACGGCATAGTTGAATTCAAATCAGGAGTTGCGTACTGAGCGACGTCTACAAAGAAACTAATGGGTCGAAACGTAAACCTACTCATTTATGAGTAGCTGAGTCGCCTTCTGTTTGATGTGCGTATGCGGTTTCTGGACTATTCTTAATTCTATGATTGTGAGTGTGGGAAACTCTTTTTTTTATATTCCGGATCAACAAAGTGATCTAAAATCAATTTGTAGCCACAAAGTTGTTTTACCGGCAGGATATTACAGAATTTACAATCCCCTTTAACAGTCTCACCTGAGTATCATAAATTTTACCACATGAGATTTTTAATAGTAAGTTATTCACAACTCGTTAAACCTGCCCCCAAAATTAGAAACATTTGGCTAAATCATCATTATTCCCCCTTTTAACATCCAACGATGCACATGGCACTGTATTGTCAAATCAAATCCAGCAATTTCGATCATCTATTACATGAAGGTAAGGTCCAGCCCCAGGCTTTAGGTGCCAGTCCAGGAATAGTAATATATTGCAGTTTAAACACTCTTTTAAATCAATATTTCACATCCACCTTCCAGGAATCAAACGTACGACCTCAAACAAGACAGGCGAACGCGCTAACTACTACACAACTAGGTAGACAAATTTCTCCAAGATTTCCTTTTTAACGAGTTTTACCTGAGAGCAGCCATCGAACTGAAAGCATTCGTTCAGAATTCTAGTTCTATTTCAAACAGAACTTCATCCACCCGGATAGAGCACTAAATAACTTAAATATTATAAAAAACATTTTGAAGAAGGAAATATAGAGGTTCAGGCATTTACAGAGCGTGTGACCTGTCATTAGCTGGTTTGAGGGGCCACTGTGTAACATTCATCATTTTGCATATCCATATTTCATGAAGGTTTCAGCTCTTTTACTTCACAAAAGTCAACAGAAGAGTTGAGGAAATGTGAATGTTTAAACAAAGGCAGTATGGTAAATGTTACAGTGTGTATATTAGCCACTTACACCAGCCAATGACAGATCAAAAGCTCTGTAAATGCCTAGGCTTCCATTTTCCCCTCTTAAAATGTTTTCCCTCTCTGTTGCAACAAATTTAGATCTAAATAACTCCATAGGGAGGATAACCAGCCAATCTGCAAACATTTGGACTTACTCAAAACATTGCTCGCCTCTAAATATTTTACTTTTCTTTAGAGTTGCGATTTAGGTATGACATTGCCCCTTTTATATCAATACCACAGAATTATTCGTTAATTACTTGTCGGCATCATCATTCATCAACATTCCCTTTCCGCACCTAATAGTGCATAGGTCACTACATTAGTACACCAATCGCAGCGTACCTTGATACATATTTATTTATTATACATACGGCCTAGGCCAATTACAACAGTTACATGAAGAAACATGAATACAAGAATAAATGTTAGTAAATATTTGTATAAAACCACCCACCGACTTTTCTATGTCTACCGGCTTCGAGACGTACCCGTCCCTTCGTCAGGACAGCAATTAAACCAACATGCAAACCAACATGCAAAACCCACTACCCACCTTCACCATAGTTGTTGCACAAAAATATAAAACCAACACGACATGCATTTTACTAAGCTCTGATTAGGATTTAAATATTAATAATATGAATACAATTTAAATATTAATTTTAGTATTTAATTATTTATAATATGAATACACATTTAAATAGTAATAATATGAATACAATAAACTTAACAAAAATAACATAATACTATGTAGCAAAGACAAAAAAGGGAAATATAATAATAGTATACAATATATTCATAAAAACGAAAGACATAAGACTTCGAGCTAAACCATGTCAATCCAACATCATTCCACACTGTTAGTCGCGAAGAGATCTACGAAAAGCTGGAAGATCTATCCCAAAGAATTCCAAGTCGTGTGATGAATTGAATAATCTACATATTCTAAACATTGGGGCATAAAAACGAAAGTTGCTCTTAGAAGATTTAATAAATAGCAGATTTTGGCTTCTGGTGACATGGTTGGGAACATGAAAAGAAATTTATTGCAGCAGAGATAGGACATCACTTATGGCATTAAAGAGCATTAAATTGAACGGCAGTTTCTTAAAAATGTACGAAAAAAAAAAAAAAAATTTTAATGAAAGCGAACTACTTTGAACGACGTCACTAGTTCATATTTTTTTACATTGAAAAATACACTTTTTAGGCTGTGCCCGTCCGTGTTCAGCTATAATAATTAAAATTAAAAATAAATAGTAAAATCAATTAAATTATATCAACATGTGACGCAATAGAATAACAGTCTAGAAAAGCAAAGTATAAATAAAAAATAACAAAATTCAAAAGAAGGTAACATAAAAAATAATCAGGTTTAAATATTAAAATATAATTTATACAAATTTAATTTAATTAAATACAATAATAAATTTAAAATTTGGTTTGACCCACGTCATTCACGAGTCAACATATCGCTGGATTAAGCATCCAACTCGCCACGTTAATCATAATGTTTATGATTATTTATTTATTTATTCGGCCTTGTTGCTAGTTGTCCAATAAAAACTAAACAGGTTGACGCATGATATTATTTTTACCAATCGTAATCTAACTTAGACATCCTTGGTGGGTGACATGCCATTTAAATACCATAAATAAGAAAAATTATAATTTGATTTTGTCCAAATCCCAAACTTCATAGACAAGTACTGGAGAAAACTTAAGATGTATTTAAAGTGGAAACAGCAGATTGAAAATTTTACTAATAAACTTAAGAGACTAACGTATATATTCAAAACAATTCGAAATATAATTAATGTACAGGAACTTTTAAAGATTTATTTTGCATTGTGCCAATCAATTTTAAAGTACGGTATAATCGGTTGGGGTGGTGTGAGTGACACAGTTTTAAATAGTGTATTTGCTGTACAAAAATCCATAATTAAAATAATACTCAGAGTCCCGATACAGACATCTACTGAAGAAATATTCCATAAATCACAACTTATGACACCAAAACAATTATACGCTAAAACAATACTCACTTATAGATTTAAAAACTACTCTTACTCAAATGAAAGACATAACCCCCACAATACATCACATACAAATAATATAATCACTAGATCCTCAACACATAGAAAACTTAAACAAACACAAACTAAAACCACTTTCGGACAAAGGGATTTTGAGTATTTTTCAATTAAAATCTATAACCTACTTCCACTATCTATCAAAATAATTAGTAACGAGAAAATGTTAAAAAAGGATATAAAAAAATGGATGAGTGAAGCTAGGTAGAAGTAAAATGGATTGTCTCATTTGCCCATACCAATATTGAATCAACTGCTCCACAAGTGTACGGCTTATGTTAGGTTTTTGTTATTTTGATTGTGTGTTTTGTAATATAAATAATATAGATATACATAAATACCTTGTTTTTAAAACTGTCTGAATATTTGTTAATTATCTTCCTTTTTTTTAAAGTTAGTCTTCTTTGTTTATTCTCAAATTTAATTTAAAAAAATATATTGTTAAGTGTCCTCGACACGGGAAACCCCAGTGAGGTCACATTATTTTTATTATTAATTATAGTTTGTAAGCAAAAAAATATGAATAAATAAAAAAAAAATATACATATAATTTGATAGTGATGGAAAACCTCTTTTTAAAAAGAAATACCTACATATGTATGTAATCTTAATTATTTACAGCCATAAAATGATGATGTTTTTATTGCGAAATTGGTTGGACGATAGACAGACGGTTTCTACTCGTATATTGACTAATAATTTATGTATAACATTAATTTCAATATTTTTATCTTTCGTTTGTGTAATTTAATTTAATTTTTAATGTTATGTATTACGTGGTAACATTTGTGTCCGTTTTAAAAAAAATGAAGATAACAAGAGGACAAAAATCATAAAATAAAACGAATTAGCAATAATGTATTCTTCTTTATAATTTTACAGCGAATAACTTAGTTTATTGGCATCTTCACACCTCACTGAGCTTAACGCATAACCCGTGTCGAGGAATTCATTCCCATTATTTGTATATTTAATTCTAGTTACAGTAGTCGGTATCTATAATAATAAATGTATGGTAAATTCCTAGACAGCAAGACAACATCATTTCACTTACACAGGAAAAATTTCTTTAATTAAAATGACAAAGGAAATGAAAAGTGTAGTTGGGAATACAGAATATTTTAGAAAGAAGTCAAACATTAAATTCATGATTCTTTTCATGTAGCACTCATTGAAAACATCGTAGAATTTTTGTAAGTTAAAGAACATTTACTAATTAGAAATAGATAAGACGCAAGACGTTGTTAGACATTACTCCCCATTATGTACACAAGAATGTTTTTTTTTTTTTACGTAATGGAAACGTTAATACATATATGTATATATAATCGTATTTCGTTGTAATATTATAAAGACATTTTTTTTTTCTGAATAAACTTTAAAAAATGCAGATGATCGAAATATTCTCCGTATTTTTTGGACCATAAGACGCACTTTTTTACTCTGAAAATTCAGCAAATAATTGAGGCGCTTCTTATGGTCCGATGCGTCTTATCGTCTCCAAAATACGGTATTGTTATTTGTATTTTATATTTCTGTTGATGTCATTAATAAATAAATATGTACAGTCCATTTAAATCTCTAATAAACTCTCTTTATATGTGCTTAACAAAAAGTTTTTAAATAAATCATTCAAATGTTAAGCGTGCTCACGATAGAAGAAAAAAAATGTTTACTTGGTTCACCGACAGGCACGTATACATTTTTTAACATATGCTCATTGGCCATTCAAACGTACTGAACGTACTTTATACGCGATTAATAAAAATATAATGATAAAACATACAATTGAATATTGATTTACCTGAAACTTGAACATGAAATTGTTATTCCAACAATCCCCGTGGCACAATACTGAGTATGGCTTTACATAATCAGGATTAATGAAACCGTCAATTGTTTTCATGACGTCAGTCCCAAAAGCAGAAGCTTTTTCAATCATGACCGCATCATCCAAAGCTTCTATTCCTCGGTTTTTACACAGCTCAATAAAATAGTTGAATTCGGGAGAAAAGTCCAGCATACTTCCTACATTCTTTGCCAAGTCCTCGAACGCGCCCGGATCAACTTTTTTCAGAACGAAAGACAAAGCGTGGAAGCGAGCCAGGGTCTTGAGAACAAGTATCAAGTGTTTGTATTCGAGTGACGTTCTTCTATTGGCCATTTTGTAACCGTTAGCACACACATCTTGGAGAAGAATGAATTCTTTGAAGTTTTCCGATTCCGCTCTGAAACACTTGACAAACTTGAATTTCTCTGCATCAGGGATGTTAAACGTGTCTTGTAAACCGCAGAATTTTGGAAGAAGAGTTTTGTAGACAAATACTTCTCTTATGTAAACGGTTCCAATTGGAAATTTTTCTCTCAGTATTTCTGATTGGGGAGGAATTTTCATGACCATGTCCAGTTTCGTTTCTTCTCCATTCTCTTTGATTCCGGTCACTATGATCCTGTATAGAAGTCCAATGTAGTTTTCTCCTTTGCCTGATGCAGCGGACACCCGTATTTCGTGGTCTTTGATATTTGATTGATCGATCACTTCACTAATCACAGTGTTGAAATACTCGCCAGGAATTTGAACAGCTTCGTTCTCAGTATCCATAATGAGGGATTGTATCACAAATGGCAAATTACAACAGCTCGCCGGAGCAACACGCAGATAACTGCCGCTATGATGTAGTATAAATATATACAGTAGCATATGACCCAAAATTCATCACCAAAATGGTTTTAATAAAAAAATAAAAAATCTGGTGACAAAATTTTAAATTAGGTGCATTTAAAAACTATTGATGTATTTAAAAAAATATGTTTGTACTAGAATATGTCATAGTCCCAGGCCTGGCATCTAAAACATAGACTGATCATTTTACCTTCATGCATCAAACAAAATGATCGAGATCCAATAGTTTTTTATTATTTTATATTGTTTCAGTTACAGTTTATGAGTATTATATTTATTTTAAAAACCCCAAAACCACAATATATTGATTATTTATCTATCTATCTCTTCTTTTAAATGTATTAACACTAATATTTGAGCAAATGATCAATCTAATCTCAATGTCCCCTTTCGCGTGACAAAAAATAAGTATTTGTTCCATCTGCCAGTCTGTAGCACTAACTATGCACAACACTCTTTCCTCTATCGTTCTTGCTCTAACTATAATGCTTTTTTTTCATCTATATATATATATATATTTTACATGCCCCTTAATTAATTTAAAAATAAATTAAGACTCCTTATTTCTGGCTGCGATACGATCTCACTTACTATTTAATGATATTCATACTTTCACACACCTAAACACTTACTTCTACACTAATACACATAAACACACATGTACACTTACTCTCATACAAATACACATAAACACACCCTTTTGTTGTAACACAATTTAATAATATGTATGATTCTTATTTAGAAACTTTGCTGGTCTGTCTTTAAACTGTATTTTTTTAATGTTACTATATCATTGTCGACTGTTTGTTTCTTTAAAATAAATAAATAAATAAACAATGACAAACTTTTGGGATAAACGTGGATCGGGTTGTGGTCCCGTGGCAAGTGTCTCGGACTCATGGTTCAAAGGTCCGTGGTTCGAATTCCACTCTACCCCAGCTCGATTCCCATTTCCTAATAGTGAATTGCTTACGACTCGTTAAAAATGGCCCTCAAAATTAAATATTTGGGTAAATCATAAGAACGCAAATATTTCTTTAAAAAATAAAAAATTAGTAGTTGACAGTTTATCGAGAGGAGTATTGTTTGATATTTTACGTTTTATTATGTAAAATAATATTAACATGTGTATTTTTTTATATAAAGACTCTATAAAAAAAAGATACATAAGGTCGATGATTTACCGGACATCCTGTTTTATGAGCGTGTTTTGCATAAAGCGTAGGTCCTCTGCACCAAATGATGGGGCTAGCTTTATGATTGGACATAATTATATTATGTATATAATCAAAAAATAATCACTTGTTTTGTAATAGGACGTAATAATAAACGTATCTGAATGGGGAAGACGATATAAATTATTGTTCAATATTTCAAAATGCTTAGTTATGTCTTTCACCAGGGCCCACAAAACGCTTTTCTTCCGCTATGGAATGTATGACCAGAATCTTATGCGGATTGCGAAGGTTAAAGATCTAGGCATCACTTTTGTGAGTTCCCTGACATTTCATGATCAGATTGAAACAGTTTGTAGTAGTTCGTTGAAGATGTTAGGATTCGTCTTGCGTACCGCCAGGGTTTTTGGTAGTACACGAGTACTGAGAATTCTTGATAACTCGTTAGTGCGAAGTAGACTCGAGAGTGGCTCGATGATTACGGGACCGTGTGAGTTGAAGTACTCTCTTATGGTGGAGAGGGTTCAGAAGAAAACTTTCTTCGGTTTCTCTACATGAGGGAGTGCGGATATTATCCATGGCTTTATCCCACTGAGTTCCTCCAGGGTATGCTCGGTTACAGCAATTTGAAGACTAGAAGGAATGCGTATTTAACAACGCACTTCTTTCGATTGTTGCGCGGTATTATTGACAACCCTGAAATTATGCGGAGCATTAGATTTTATGTTCCGGATAATTACCTTAGACAGTGTCAGCATAGACTGTTTCACATTCCAATATACAGGACCAACCTGCCAATGGTTATGCCTGTTGGAAGGGCTATCTCTATGTTGAACAATATCACTTTGGACATTGACATTTTTCACGTCTCTGAGGGAGTTTTTCGTTACAAGATTCTTTTACTTTTTTAACATATTATTCTCTGGATATTATGTATACTAATGTGTTTTTTATATATGCCTAATTTTACCTAATTATTTTAATTATTTCTATATGTATGAATAAAGATATTCCATTTTGTAATGTACATATATATGAATAGATAAATAAAAAAATTGAATTTAATAAAATTGAGTAATTAGTTTAGGTACACATGGCCATCTTGGCCTCATAGAGTTAGGGATATGTTGTTTTTTTATATGATATGTACCTATATTTATATGAACAAATAAATAAAAAAAATAGAAACAACAAATATGACATACATATCTCTCATTGAATTGTTTTTTAAAAAATATTTTGAGTATGTTTAAATGCTTGTGGACACAACCGGATTCCATCCTTTAGGGAGTTAGTTATCAAGATTGAAATTTATTGTAACACAGAGGAAAAACATAGAAATTTATTGTAATATAGAGGAAATTTTTTTTTTGAAATTATACAGAAATGACTCACGTCATTTAAGCTCTTTTACTTCTTTATAATAATAAAAATACGTAAATAGTTTTATTCAAATATTTTATTTATTAAATTAATATCAAATTCCACTTTTAAAAAATAAAAGTGGAATTTGATGTAAATTTAATAATAGTGGAATAAAATTATATGCATATTTTTATTAATATAATTAAAATGCAGTTCCACCAAGAAATGTCTTTATAAAAACTCAATCTTTTACTTCACAAAACAGATGAAAGAGTTGAGGACATGTTGATTTTTAAACATAGGCAGTGAAGTAAATGTTACACAATGTGTAAAGTGTTCACTGAAATCAGCCAATGATAAAACGTAAATCCTTAAAATGTCTATTTTCCTCTCTAGGAAAGGCGTTCCTTTTCTGTTTCAATAAATTTAAATGTTTATTTTTACTAAATGATATTTAATATTTGTATATAACCATTTACCGACTTTTTCAGGTCTACCGGTTTCCAGGCGTACCCGCCTCTTCATCAGGACACCAATTAAACCAACATGCTAAACCCACTGTACACCTTCACCATAGTTGTTGCACAAAAATATAAAACCATCACGACATGCATTTTAATAAGCACGTGCACTGATTAGGACAAACATGCACTGATTAGATCATGAAAATATATTGTTTAAGAAATAGTTGAAAAAAAGGAGAGGGGATGGGATTTTTAATAACATTTAGTAAAATGTTTGACCACAACGTAAATGCTTTAAATATTGATAATAGTTTATTTTTAATTTGTCAAATGTTTAAAGTCTGTTCTAAGAGTTATAAATAAAAAAAAAAACATATCGCTATCCTCCAGAGCAACTATTTAAGGAATTTAATGTTTTGGACGTTGAATCATAATAACAAAATTGAACACGACTTAACAGAACACAATATAATATCAACGTAGTGTGACGTCACAGAAACACGTTGTACCGCGGACGAGAACTTATTTTGGACAGAGATCTTTGAGCTTTATAGCTCCTACAATTTACTATAAGGTTAAAAATATTTTATTCATCCAACCCGATGTTAATACTATAAGAAAACATAATATAACCTAGTGGCTTATAAGGTTAGGAAGAAAAGAAACGGAAAGATTATTAAACTAAATTGCAAGGTAATATTAATATTATTCACGACAATTTAAACACTATACAATACAAAGACAAGAAGGATAAAATGTACATATACATATATGCACGGGAGTGTAAGGGTGTGTTTGTGTGTGTATGTTTGTGTCTACAGGTCGTTTTTTAAACCCTGTCACATCCGAAACCACAATGATCAGTATGGGCAAGAAGACATATAAGCATATTTAAAAAAATATTTAGAACAAAGAAAATAAAAATTCAAAAATAAAATATTGATAAAAACAAATGGTTACTTACTTCTGCAGGGGAGAAGTGAGGGAAGCGCGGCGCAGTATCAGACTCCCCCCTCCCCCTACTCGTTTCTTCCTTGCAGAAGTAAGCAACCATTTGCTTTTTTTGATATTTAAAAAAAAATATTAATTGTAAAAAAATATTTTAACATGCCAATATGTCTTCTTGCTCATACTGATCATCGTGGTTTCGGATGTGACAGGGTTTAATGAACACCCTGTATAAATGTATGTATGTGTATGTGGGTAGGTGTATATGTATTTGATATGTTGCATACATATGTATGCATATATTATCATTATTATTAATTTTAAGCGAGCAGCTTTAAGCTGATATGCTTAAATCTATTTAAACGAAAGTTAGTTGTTGTCGCACTTGAACTTTTCCGAAAACAAATCTAGTCCATTTTTGAACCCATTGAGACTACACATTGAGATCAGCTCTTGTGGCAGCTTATTCCAACCATCAACAACCTCATTGCTCAGGAAATACTTCCTTGGATTTAGATTACATCTCGTTTTCTCCAGCCTGAGACTGTGGCCTCGAAAACGAGCATCTTGTTTAAGCTTGAACATGGGATCCAAATTTAAGCAGCTATAGTCACTGTTGAGTATCTTGCATATCTCTATCAGGTCACTCCTTTCTCGCCGTTCCTGCAGCGTTGTGAGTCCGAGAGTTTCTAGTCTCTCCACGTATGGAAGCCGTTTATGGGGTGGCGACAACTTTGTAGCTCGTCTTTGGACTCTTTCCAACAAGTTGACATCCTTAACAAAATATGCATGTACATTTGCGTGTGTGTATGTATATGAATGTGGACCTGGTAGTGCATAGGGCAAGTCAGAATACTTTGTGTGGTGCGGTAGAATTATTTTGAATTACAGACTCTTTTTTATTACATCCCGATAGCTTACTAACATATTTTTTTTGTGTGGACAAATATTTGATGTATCTAAATATTTTGTGTGCTTACGGCTGCATTATTTCGAGTGACAGATTATTTATTTATTTATTTTACATAAACAAACAATCGTTTAAGAGGAGGTAATATAGAAGTCTAGGCATCTACAGGGCTTATGACCTGTCAATGGCTGGTTTAAGTGGCCACTTTACACACTGTGTAACATTCACCATTCTGCCTATATTTGAACATCTATAGCCCTTCAATTCTTAATCTGTTGATGTTTGTGAAGTTAAAGAGCTGAAACCTTTATTTATGGGGGTGAGATTCATCTAATTGAATTATTTCACCTACATACTAGGCAACGACTGAAAATGTTATTTTTTCAATTTCTATACTTCTTCATGAACCAGGTGGATTTCACTGCAACATTTTATTAAGGTCCGATTCTGCTTTTATTAGAATAGGCGGGGATGTATAATTTTTTCGTTCATAAATACGGCAATCTTTGATCCATACGTATTTATGATCTTGCAATTTAGAAGTTCCCTTGTTTTTTTATGGACATCTTTATTTCGTTTAGTTAAATGATGGTTAAGATAAACGTTTCCATCACCTCCCAATCCTAAGTCACCAGTTTCAAGACCTTTTCTCATGCGGATTGCGCTTTGATCATTTTTTATTTTCCTGTCCCGAAATTGTATAATTATTTTAGACGATTTTGATGTAGAGTCACGATTCCAGGATGCCACTCTATTTGCAATGCTAATTTGATGTCATTTATGTCATTTATGACAGAAAGCGATGAGCCAATATTTTTGACAATAGTTGTCGTTTATTTACTCGAAAGGCCAAATATTTTAGCATGTAGTCGGCGGTAGTTGACGGTTTCCCGCTAGTCTAAATACATATGTAAAATGTCCTACACAATCACCTAATGCCTACGCCTACATCGTATTAATTTATCTCGCTTGTTTACAAACGGATGAAAATAAAAAAGATGATGTGCTGTGGTTTTTCATATAATTTATTAGCTCATTATTCATGTTAGTTGATATTACTCTAAGCCATCCCATAAATATTTTTCTGAGGTTGATAAGATATGCAGGTGTCGTAATCAGAGCAAATATATTTGCACGTTATTATGAATTTAATGGTATACCCATTAACATGCTATAAATATGGACTGGCTTGAACTGTAATTTTAATCAGAATAAAAATATAAATTAAAATGCTGTCCTAACATATTGACATATTTAGAAATAATCACGGTTGTATTTTATTTACTATAATAAAACATATCACGACGGACATTAATACCATTTTACAGAAGAGAATATAAAACTCCAGGCATCCACAGGGCTTATGACCTGTCATTGGATGGTTTTCAGTTTCAGTTTCAGTGCTGCAGAGCAGCGTTTATTTTATGATTAAAAAATACATACACGTATTTGTTACCCACTAAGTCTAGAGACTTTTCGGTGGGACACATTTTTTTATTATTTTAATGACAGGTTTATATTACATTTATTTTAATTATATTTTACAAATTTATTTATAAACAGGCACTATAAAGTATCTAGAAGATATTTCTTCAGTTCTTTTTTTTTCATTTGAAGATCTTTCATGTTAATAATGGTTTGTGACCACTTTACACATTGTGTAACATTCACTGTTCTGCCCATATTTAAACATCTATATTCCTACGACTCTTTCATCTGTTGACGTTTGTGAAGTTAAATAGCAGAAACCTTTATTGTTGCGGGTGATATTCATCTGATTGAATGATTTCACCTACATACTAGGCAACGCCTGAAAATATTTTTATATTTCTTCTTAGACAAGTAGATCAATCACAAATAACTATCGACGTGCATAAAAAACATGCTAAGCATTTGAGCGATCACAATGAACAATAATGAACATGCTTAAGTTATCGCAGTCATTAGTTAATGCGTGTGTAATCTCTAAGTCAACGCTCGTGTCGGTTTGTTTTTTGTTTTCCTCGTAAATAAATACAGTTCATTGGCGAAAAAACGGCGTTTACTATTAAACATAATACAATATATCGCATTTGCAAAAAAGTAAGGAGTATCTAATACAAAAAAGTGAAAATTAAATTACAATTACTAAGGCGACTGCTTTTCTTGACATTTAACTTGCTAACCGCCGGTTAAATGCAATAAATAGCACAATAAATAAATACAAATAGCAATTTTGGAATATTTTTCATATTTAAACCGGTGAAATTCAAATATGTGATTGCGCAGCAGGATTATACGTCGCGGAACGTAAATATTTTGACATTTAATATTAGGTGTTCTCGGATGTTTTATTGTGATCGCGAATACGATAAATAATAGTTATTTGTGATTGAGCTACTAGGCTGGTATTCCGTACGCATTTACAGGGCGCCATAACGCGTATTTAGTACGTAAAAACTCGCAATACCGGGCTGTAATTGCGTTCGGAATACCAACGCTGGTGGATTCATCAATAATGTTTTGAGTAATTGGTACATAATAATATACACTGCCCTTAAGAAATTAAAGACAAACTAAACACTAATATGATTAGAAATAATAGCAATAATTTCACATATCTAATAATAAATTGAAATAACAAATGAACCAACTTCACTATATATACTATACCAAATAACTGCGAGTATTTTGTGTCGTTAATGTCGTTCGTGTCAGTGAAACCAAAATTGATATTATCTTGTTAAAAAACTTGACTTTTCAACGAAAAAGAATTGGTCATTATTTGAACCCGAAAAATCCAAATATGTAGTAGATTATAAACTTTTTTTCTCAAAACAAATCAACATTATATTGATATAATGTTTGTATTAAATTCTAAATTTTATTTTGTTTTTCTACTCCACCACAAAATAATAATTAAAATATTATGTTCAGCGCCAAAATACTAAAATCACATCTATGCATGGAAAATAATGTATTAGTATGTTTTGATTGGTTCCGCTGCCTAGTGAGAATTGAAGTCTGCGCCTGCGCCCGGACTGGGCGTTCAGTACGGCGCGGCGCTGGAACGGAATTTCGAATTTGCTTCCACCGCGATCGTTCTTTAAATCGATACCCAGCCAGCCGGTAGCGAGTACTCGCCGTCCACGCCGATCAGTACGCGCATGACAGCGCTGGTAAATGGATGTGTTACTGGGCCACGTTGCTTTTTTTTATTTTTTTATAAAGCGATTGTAAAAATTCTTCCGCAATTTATCACGATTGTAAATTAAATTATTATTACATTATTTGTTAATAGTAATCTAAATGTTAGGTATTATGACTGATAGTTAATTTATTAAACATGCTATTTTATAAACATTATTTGGCTAAATTTAAGGGAACTAATGGTTCCATGCGTTCTATGAGCGGACCGCGCATGATATACATATCATTGAATTGTTTTTTTTTAAAGAATATTTTGAGTAGGTATGTCCAAAAGCTTGTAGACACAGATGGATTCCGTCCACAAGGGAGTTATCAAGATTGAAATTTATTGCAACAGAGAGGAAAAACATCGTATGGCTAATGACAAGTGGATGCCGGTATATTCTCTTCTGGAAAATAGTCTTCATGTCTGTTGTGATATGTTAATATTAACAGCACCCTAGAGGGTTGCATCTAGTCCTTGATCACATAAATTTGGACAAACTCAAAACATTGTTTACAATACACATAAACACATATCTACACTTACTCTCATACAAATACACATAAACACATCCTTTTGTTGTAACACAATTTAATAATATGTATGATTCTTATTTAGAAACTTTGCTGGTCTGTCTTTAAACTGTATTTAAAAAATAATGTTATAATATCATTGTCGACTGTTTGTTTCTTTAAAACAAATAAATAAATAATAAAATGCCTCTCCAAAACCCTTACAAAACCTTCATATTCGCCTAAAGAAAGAGTTGCTGCGCTAACCGGCACATTACTTCGAATGTTTTTATTAATACCACGTAAAAAAACATTTTTATTTTTTGTATTTATTTATTTTTATCTGTACTAAATTTAGTTTTTTTGCATTACATTTGACTATTTTATTTCATCTTTTCAAATTTATCGATTTTTTCATCTGTGTTTTACTCAATACAACTGTGAGTATTCTTCAAATATTGCAGTGTAAACACGTTTTTGACAAATATGTCAACATGAACTTCCCAGAAATCGAACTCGGTGACAACAAGTACGGAAGGCGAACGCGCCGATGACTACATTAAAATTACAAGGCGGATCCTAACTCTATTCGATTTACTTTGACTAAAAGCATCTAGTCGAAATAATTCGTTAATCATTATTCTGGTTCTATTTCATGCATAATATGTCTGGACGTGAAATAACATTATACACACATTTAAAGTGATAATGGTATTTATTGGGCTGTCACTTTATGATTTTTCTAGTTATTAAATGTGAGATGTGTACAACTATTTATGTAAATATATTACATAACGCACATTATACGAGTACTATATTTAACTATCGAGCCAACCTCTTTGAAATTGCTGATAGGGTCGGCTATACGCATTGAATGTAATGATGATAAAATATTCAAGATTAAAAAGTCGTTTAGACGGTAAACTGAATTTCTGATTGAGTATCAGTTCTTTATTATGAAAAGAATCACACAATTTTTAAAGTACAATTGAGGACGGAAACCCAAATAAAAAAACTAAACTGATTCTCGACGACATTGCGAGGCATTTACGTTTTAAAAACCATGAAATCATTGTGAAAGGTGATAAGTTTACCGGTGAAAATTATAATGGAGATATAATTCGTGTAGAACTAGTCGAAAATAACGATGAAAAGTGTTCCAACGGAAAAGGCTGCAAGAGAAGCATCTCCTTTAGGCGAATACTATAAAATAGAAACTCACATATACAGCGAAGTGTTACCAGCCTTCTACAAATTGCAAGAAACTTATATGATTCCACAAAAAGATTCATTTTCTTCAGCAAAGTATTATGACGCCATTACTGAAGATCCAGAGGAAATGATTGTATTACAAGATTTGTCATTTGAAGGTTATCAAATGATGGATAAGATGAAACCTTTTGATTTCAAGACAGCGCAGAAGGTTTTTAAAACGTTCGCTAGATTCCGCGCCTGTTCTTTCGCCCTGCGAGAGAATGACCCGAAACTCTTCGCCGAGCTTTCTTCGATTATTCCGAAAACAAATAATTACGGAGATTACCCGTTAAAGTACCCTAAAATATTCGGAACATATTCTAAATATATTAATTGCCCTAAGAGCAGATCGAAAATAGAGGTTTTTGCACATGTAAGCTGAGAAACAGCTATAAACATGTTAGATTCGAGTCTTACAGCTCCTTCTAATGTTATATGTCATGGAGACGCTTGGAGTAACAACATTCTCTTCAAATTAGAGGTAGGTGTTGATTTATTTAAAAAAATATATATTCATGTTAACTTAGAGATAAGTTTAAAGATATCTATTTATGAAAATCTAATGTACTTACACAAATATATTAATGACTTGAATGAATGAAATAGAGACCTCCATAGAATTGACACAAGAAATATAGACTAGCTGTGCCCACTAAATTAGGCTTCAAAAAGTTTGAAATTATTTTCTACGACACTGATATTATATATAAGATTAAGATAATAATATTCAAGCTTTGTCAAAAAGCAAAAAAAGATTTGGTAAATATAAGCTGTTTAGAAAAGTATATAGTAAAATAGAATATTTAGAAGACAAAATAGCTTGGCTATGAAATGATGTTTTTCGGTATTAAATTGTCAGTTTGAATTGCTCTAGTATAACTGTTTGTATTTTGCAGGAGATTCTATTAATCGTATGTGAAAAATAAATTTGATTAAATTTTACGAAAGCTATTTTTTTAGCTTTTTGATTTATTTTTTTGGCACAATAATAAGGTTTATATTAATTGGGGTTTTGTCAAAATAAGTGTTTTTCGTACATTTTATCGAAAATGCAATGCCTAGAAATTTTACATGAATTTTTTTTATTCAATTGACCCGAAGGGCCGTTTCATCCGTGTTGTCCGAATCCACACGACATGGTTAAATTAGGGTGGATTAACATTTTTTGGTATAATTTATTTTCTCAAAATACAGTAAAAATCGATCCATGTTTTTTATTATGTAATTGTGGATTTTGACGATCCTATAAAATATGCCAAAGGAGATGAAATAAAAATTAAAATATTGCAATATTAATAAGTGGCCACATTACACACTGTGTAATATTCACAATTTTGCTTATGTTTGAACATGCGTGTTTCTTTAATTCTTCTATCTCATGATCTTTGTGAAGTTAAAGACCTGAAACATTTATTGACGTGGGTAAGATTCATCTAAATAAATTATTTTTCCTTTCCTTCTCTAAAATGTTCTTTATCTCTGCTGTAATATTTTATTTTTAATAATTTCCTAAGGGGTAAAATTCAGTCTTTGTCTTCAAACACTTGGACATGCTCAAAATGTTGTTGATTAAAATTTAAAGAGTAAAATTATATTAAATAGCTGTACATTATATTATTGCTTTAAAAATGTTCAATCTCTCCGTGCTATAAGAAATAGCGAGACGTTATTATTAAAAAAAATATACACGGCTTTAATTACGTGTTATTGATATTAATTTTATAATTAAATTATGGATATACTGACTTTATTTGAGATAAGTTACTTTACACGGGTCTGCCCAAAACTATTAGCACTCGTTAACTTTAAGGTAGGACTCGTCAAGTACCTCTGTAGCTCAATCACAAATAACTATCGGCGTGCTTATAAGCTACGTGATAACAATTTCTCACCATGGTTGTTTGTCGTATTCACGATCACAATGAAACATCCGTGAACACCTAATATTAAATATCAAAATATTTACGTTTCACGACGTATAATCCTGCTGCACAATCACATATTTTAATTTCACCGGTGTAAATATGGAAAATATTCCAAAACTGCTATTTCTATTTATTTATTTATTATTTATCATGCTATTTATTGCATTTAGCCGGCGGTTGGCAAGCCAAATGTCAAGAAAAGCCGTTGACATAGTAATTGTAATTTAATTTTCACTTTTTTGTATTAGATACTCCTTACTGTATTGCAAATGCAATATATTATTATATTATATTGTATTATTTTTTTATAGTAAACGCCGATTTTTCGCCAGTGAACTGTATTTATTTACGAGGAAAACAAAAAACAAACCGACACGAGAGTTGACTTAGAGATTACACACGCGTTGACTTATGACTGCGATAACTTAAGCATGTTCATCGTGATCGCTCAAATGCTTAGCGCGTTTTTAAGCACGTTGATAGTTATATTTGATTGAGCTACTGTTTGGTTGCAACAATTCGCGAACAGTACCTGTACTCATATAATGCTGTTCAGAATCGACTCCATGCACTCGGTGATAACTATTCCGACGTTGCCGATATTTTTAACATAAAGTATAGTTTATATATTTCAACTCTATTTAACTATTTTAAAGATGGTGAACGGTAACTTACATTAATTTGTTGGATTATAGTACTTTCTATGTTTACTTTTGTATGGGTACTATTGTGTGTTTACTATATTTACGCGTACACTTCAATTTTTAACTATTTTAATAATTATTATTTAAAGTTTTTCTTTTTTTTTGAGTTTTAAAAGATTTTTTTTGCTGTCTGTATTTAATATACTTATATTTCGTACCTTTATTTTTTTTTTTATTAAATATTATGTATATTATATAATATGAAAACTTCACTGGTCCATTAGAGTTAAGTCTAACTGAATAAAAGAAAATAAAATGAAAAATAAAAAAATCAATATAAATAACAAAAATATAAATAAATTAAATAGTAAAAAAAATATTTCCAGGGTGACAAGGTATCTGATCTCAAACTGATTGACTGGCAACTGACGAGTTGATCTCGTCCATAGTAGATTCACTTCCATGGAAGTCGACTTCATCGAGGAACACCTGGACACCTTACTTAATATTTACTATTCAACCCTGACGAAGGCGATAGATAGAAATGCTATCCCGAAAATGTCTTCCGAAACCATGTCAAGGAGTTCATGTTATATGGAGTCATAGTGGCAATTTGCGTGAATCCGTTTATATTGACCGACCCGGAAAAAGCCAGACCAATGGAAGAAACTGACAAAGAAATTGACGATGGAACTTTTAAGCCAGATTTAAATTATGTAGTTTTAAAGAGAATGAATGATATTATCGATTATTTTGTCAAAAAAGGTTTATTATGAAATAATATAGTCTCAACTAATGTAAGTAAATATTTGTAGTAAACTATTTACCGATTTTTTATATCTATCGGTTTCGAGACGTACCCGTCTCATCGTCAGGGTGGTAGTATGCAAAGATGGTGATAATAAAGGTGAAAGTGTATTTTAGTATTTGCATGTTGGTTAGTCATCTTCCATATCATATCAGGGGTGCTGTTCTGAATCTTTTCTACCCCCTAAAGAGTGATACATCAGGAGATTTTTATTTTTGCATGCGTTTATACTTTGCTTAGTATCTGACCACACTGATGATTAAACGTCAAATACATATGAACACGTGAAATCAAACATGATGATTTTTTTAATTTGTTGCCAAAGAGAGGGAAAACATTTTTTAGAAGGAAATATGGAAGTCTAGTCATTTACTGGGCGTATGACCTGTGATTGTCTTGTTCACTTTACACACTGCGTAACATTCACTGTTCTGCCGATGCTTGAACATCCACATTTACTCAACTCTTCCATCTGTTAATTTTTGTGAAGTAAAAGAGCTGATACCTTTATCTTGTGGGTGAGATTCAACCGGCTGAACCGATGGCAACGCCTGAAAACAATTTTTCAATTTTTATACATCTTTTTTTTTTAATTAAAAGAAATATTAACGTTCTTGGAATGATATTTTAGTTATATTATACTTTTAAGTATATTTTTTATTTATAAAAAAATGTTTTTTTTTATCTAATACATATTTACTCAATTATTTTTATTGCACAATTTTGAAAATGGCTCTATCGTATAATTTCTTTAATTAACTTAAATTAACCGTAACACCACGTGAGCAGTCACGTGTGAGCATGCCTATAGAGATAGGTATAGCACTATGAAAATAAATAATTAGTACTTATTTGTGTTATTGCCATTTTTGTGACAATTATCGTAATATGTAAGTAAATAGAACCTACAAATATATCGTTTAAATCAAAGTTGTGTTTATTCTAAAAATTGTTGTGTAACATAATATGTAGGTAAGTATATAAAAAAAAATATTTGCGTTCTATTAATTTACCAAAATATTATGCTTACAGGGGGTATTTTCAACGCTTCTTAAATAACTCACTATTAGAAAATGGGGTCTAGTTGGGGTAGAGTAAAGATCGAGCCTCAAATTTCTGATCCGCGTATCCGCGACACTAGCCACGGGACCGTAACCTGTTTTTATAAATTATATTATGTGTCCGCCTCGTGGTCTAATGATTAGCGCGTTTTCCTACGATGCAAGAGGTTTCAGGCTCGAATCCCGGCATGGAATATATATTTTAAAATGTATTTCCACTGCAATATTCCATAGACCCTCGACTGGCACCTGAAGCGTAAGACTGGTCGTATTACCTATATGTCATGAATACAATATCGAGATTAGCTGCTATTAATGAACCAATGTAGTGAATTATGCACCATTAGGTGCTAAAATGGTAATGATTATGATGATGTTTATATGTAGATATACACAAAATAAACTCCAAGATATAGTTGTTGGCATCGTAGTGTAATGGTCAGCGCATTTGCTTGCCATGGAAGAGGTCTCGGGTTCGATTCCCGACATGGTTGATATTAAATATTTATTTATAAGGGTGTTTTCACACGAGTATATTTTATAGTCCCTGGACTGGTATCTGAAGCGTAAGATTGATCATCTCACCTTTATGTAACAAAAATGATCAAAATACGCTAAGATTGGTGTACCAATGCAGTGCTCTATGCACCATTAGGTGCGGAAAGGGGATGATGATGATGATATGAGATGATATACATAATCTGTTACAGCGGAAGCGGTGAATATTTTTGAAGAAATATGGAAAGTAGCATTTACAGGACCTGTGATCAGTCATTAGCTGGTTTAAGTTAAACATAATAAACTAAGTTATCATTTTACGCACTATAATCACGTTTCTGCTGATGTTTGAATACCCATCGTTCTTTAATTTACCCACCTGTTGATTTTTGTGCTGTTTAGCGGCAAAAACCTTTACTACTGTAGTTGAGATTCCAGCAAATTATTTAACGCCTGAAAATAATGTAAAATAAAATCTCTGTTCAAATCACGTTTGAAGAAACATCTTCTTTCTTTTCCTTAATCTCTCCTCCTTTCCTTTTTCCCCTTCCCTCTTTTTTTCTTTTTCCCATTGAGAAATAGTTTTTATTTAAGGTAATTTATAAACAAGTACGTTTATTTCTATTTTTTATATATCTTTAGCTTTTAAATCTTTTTTTCTATTGAATATGTTCTGTAACTTGAATTATAAAAATAAAACTATTATTTTATTGGTTGGTTGGAAGAAATTGCCATTTGGCAATAAGCCCGCCAATGTACAAATAACATTATGTACAAAAAGTTAAATAAATAAAAAAAATATTTCCTAGAACAATTATATCACACTTAAAATTTTGATAATTATTACTCTTCTTTTTCGTCGTTTAAGAAATCCTACGATCTCCAGAAAACTAGTTGTTCTCCTGAGACGATGAGGACTTACTGTTCCTCCATCCTTTGGATGGTCTTGCAGGCGGACGTTGTCCAGATGGGACTTCATTGGCTGCAGCGTACACAAGTCTGTCGCTGCTCGTCCTGTCCAAATGGTCCCTTCATTTTCTTCGTCTGGATCTGCTCCATCGCACAATATCCACTATTTCACGCGAATCTCTAATCATATTATTACGTATTCTCAAAGCGTTTGTCCAGTAATGGATCTTAAGACCTTCATTTCAGCAGCTCTGAGTAGCCTTTTGGTACGAACGGAGTCAGCCCGCGCTTCCACAGCATGCGACGTAATGAGTCTCACACACATTTTGTGTATTTTAAAATAAAATCCAAAAACACTTCATTAACACAACAAAAAAGGATTTTGATCCATCTATCTTTTCATATAAATATACCTATTTTGAATAACTCCCTAAAGGTAACATCCAAAACCTGTTGGTAAATATTTGGAAATACCGAAAATAATGTTGATTAAACCAACTCTAAAAAGAAATTTAATTCAGCGCATATCAGAGTTCTCTTTAGCTACGGTTTCCTAAGAGAGCGGTGCTGTCATCTAGCGGCCGTGTCTGTATAAACCAGAGTGACGCTGGTTTCCTAGAGAGCGACAAGACTGTATCCTGGTAAAACGAACGCAAACTTAGGAAAACATACGGTTTTGCCATTTGAAAACGAATGTTTTTTTCAAATCGCGCAATAGTGAAAAAATATAAAAATGTAAACTAGATAAAAACAATATTTAAAAAAAAACCTTTAAAGGTATTTCTGTTAAAAATATACTTTAAAGTTTTATGTAACTAAAATACAATTACTTTTAGACCGGCAGATTACGCCATTTCAAATATAGACTAAACTTAGGTATCCGGGATCTCAATAAAGACTTAAGTATTTAACTAAAAAAAATAAAAATAATTTAAAGATAATACATTGAACATGAAAGTGGCCCAAGCCAAATTTAATTTTTTTATTTTGAAAAGAAATACAAGCATTTTAAATCACATACATTTTTGTGACATCCTACTTAAAATTATGCATTCGGTAATACTTAAAAAAAATAAATATTGAAATACTTTAGTTGAAACCTTTTTTTATAGAATAAGTAGAAATAAAGAAAAATGTCCCAAAAATGTATGTAATTTTAAATGCTCGCATTTCTTTTCAAAATCAAAAAAATTAAATTTGGCTTCTGCCACTTTCATTTTCAATTTATTATCTTTAAATGATCACAATATATTTTAGTTCGATACTTATTCTTTATTGAGATCACAAATACCTAAGTTAAGTGTAAATTTGAAATGGCGTAATCCGCCGGTCTAAAAGTAATTATATTTTAGTTACATAAAACTTTTAAGTATATTTTTTACCGAAATACCTTTGAAAAATGTTGTTTTTATCTAACTCATGTTTTTTAAATTTTTTTTTATAGCATGATTAAAAAAAACGTTAGTTTTAAAATCGCGAAATCGTACGATTTCCTAATTTTGCATTCGTTTTACCAGACCACAGCCTTGACTGTGCCGCCATTTGCATGACGGCCGTTATAGCGGTGCTAACAGTCTTCGAATGATTTTCTCGTGTAGCGGTAAACATTTTCGCCTATCAAAATTGTCTGCGCAAACGTGATATGAACTGGCAAAATCGACTAAATTTTGTTTTATATAATGTTAAGAGCAAATAAAAAAAAACCCACTTAAAGCAAATTTTATGGAGAAATATCGGGACGACGCATGGTGGGCCCAAATTCACAAAATACGATAAACATTATTTTTCTATGGTTTATTACTTTTTATTAGTTTAAAATATTATTTTAATGATTTTTAAGGTTCTACCGTAAAAATAGGCAACAATTGTTAGTTTGATGAAATATTTTTAGATGTTTTTATTTATCTTGAATTTGTTTTTTAATTTTAATTTTAAATATTTAAAATATATATTTTTATTTACTATCTAATGAATCAGAATCAACACTAGTCTCCATTCCATCGTTACATTTATTTGATTATTTATTATTTTTTTATTTTCTTGCTTCTTCTCCACAACTCAATTGTTTTTCCAAAATTTGGAAGTATAAGCAACTTTGGCGCTTTCAATGATAACGATTTCTTTTTTTTCTTCAGTAAATCTTAGAGTTCTCTAATTTAGATTAGATAATATCAAATTAGAGAGATATAAAGCTGTAATATAGAAATTAACAAACTGAATAAAAATTCATAAACTAAGATAAGAAAAGCATAACGACTTGTTCACGTAAAAAAATTATCACAAAAAGCTGGATGAACTTGTATATAATTTTTCATATTATATTTTTACTAGTCATATTAAAGAACATTTCTGCAAGATTAGATGTCCAGGTTAGGGGGCGAAAGTGTATTATAAATCAACGCGATATATTTTATTTGTAAAAAGACGGTGGCAAAATTTGTCTAAATTTAATTTCCAATTTTATTTATAAATATGCGTATTATATTTATAAAAATACACGCATTGCTTTACATTTTAATGAAAAATAATTTGTTTGAAAAAACTCGGAGATTTGTCACAGCACGCCAATATATGATACACGCTTCCGCTTACGATTGCTATACAACTGAAGCAATGGATCAACGCGTAATTTCACAGTGTTCCCCCTCCACTCCATGACAGAAGTTTTTGGTTTAAAAAACACACTTTAAGACACAATTTGTCTGTTTGTTAGTTAAAAATAATTAAAAAATACACTAAAAAAACTTTACACTTTTTACTTTTCATCGTGAATTCTAAATTTGGTTAAAAAACCGCGCAACGCTTGTGATATCAGATACAAACTACAATGTAAAACAAAAAAAATATTTGAATAATACAAAAATTTATTTGCTACAAGAAAAAAAGTTCCCCATCTATTGTAAAATAATTTTTCTATTTCAAAAACATTTCTTACAATGATATTAATTAAACGTAATTTATTTCTACATTATGACATTGGAAAATATGATACTGATCACGGGCGCTTATTTCAGAGCAATTTTTTGACAGATACTTATCTGTCACGGTCGCCAGGTGACGACACCGCTTTCTGTTAGTTTACTTTTCTAGACACCGTTAAGACAGCCATCTTATTATACCCACCGCACGTTACGCATATTACGACCGCTAGATAATGGCACCGCTTTCCTAGGAACCCATAGCTTTACTTCAAAAACATCTCTTGCATAAATGCATCATAATATTATTATTGTTGTTGCGTCGGCAATATCTTTTATGTAATTGCCTAATGTGTCTTTTGATAACGAATTTTTATAAATATCTAAAAGGGCTTTTTATGACTAATAGAAAATGGCAGAAAAATGTAAACATTTGGTTTAATCAAAACATTGAAAATATTTGTTTGAAAAATATGACGATTCGTCCATTCATTCCCTTTTCAAAGAGAATCGGTTGAAACATATTTACAATTTAATATTTATTTATTATTCATATAGTTATCTTTTTATTGATAAATTGACATGTTTAGACATGCCATGGAATTATTTTATGGAAAGTTGTAGGTAGAAGAAAATATTAAAAACTTTTGCAAAACAAACACAAATAAATTATGATTACCGAAAAATTAAATTAATATAATTTGACTACAAGAGGTATAACTCTCTGTCCAGGTGTATGAAGAATACAGTTCTGTGTGTGAAATATAATCAGAACCTTGTACGAGTGTTTCAACTCGATAGCTGCTCTGAGGTCAAAACCCTAAATAAGGAAATCGAGTGGAGATGAGTCCGCCTCGTGGTGTCCGCCTCGTTGGCGCGTTCGCCCGAAATTCTTGAGGTCCTGAGTTTGATTCCTGACAGGTTAGACCTAAACATTTATTTTTAAGATGGTTTAAACTGCAATATTTCAATGAACCTGGCCTGTAGTGTAGGACTGATCAGTCTACCTTCATCTAAAAGACGACCGAAATACGCCGCATTTAGTTCTCAAATGGAGCGCCCTATGCACCACTGAATGCGGACAGGGGAATGATGATAAGAGATTTCCCAACATGGTTAACATGAAATATTTATTAAAAAGATGTTTTTACAATATAATATTTTACTATCCCTGGACTGGCACCTGAATCGTAAGGCTGATCACCTTGCCTTTCATGTAATGAAATTAATCGAAATACGCTGCGAATGCTGTACTTATAGAATTAAGAATAGTCCAGAAGCCTTATATGCACATCAAAGAGAAGGCGACTAAACTACTACTAAAGGAGTAGTTTGACATTTTGACCCATTAGTTTCTCAACTTCTCTTCAACTACCGATTTGAATTCAACTATGTCGTGTTGTGTGGTTTTAAAGTGTAGAAACACTGCTAGGACCTAAAAAAAACAAGATGGGATCACATTTCACGTGTAAGTATCAAATGCACGTGTAAGTAGCAAATGCATTACTTAAAAATTGAATTATTTTTCCATCTGTCAGATTGTCAAAGAAAATAATATAGACGTTTTGTGAGTGTTGCCAGGTTGGTCAATTTTTTTACAATTCTTTGCTCATCTAATGAAAGAACTAATGAAAATTGGACCTCTCGGATTAAACAACGCTGTGGTGGACATTTGGCCGACATTATCTTTAAAACATCAAATATTATTTAACATGACATAAAAGTATCTGTTTTATGTAAAATAAAGTTTGTTTTATTTTTTATGTTTAAAGTTCACGAATTAAATTATTCTTATTAAATGACCATTTACTTATCTACTCTGTTGTGTCAATCAATGTTTGCGCGTGAACAATATTTTTTTTATATTTCTTACATTTATGTTATGATTATATTTTTCGCGATCTGGCAACATAACGCGGCGACTTTACGCATGCGCGCGGCGAAAGTGGGGCAAAGTGAGGGGTTTTTTGGACACAGTCCGATGTATTCAAATATGATTCTACGCTCCTTCTGGACTATTCTTAATTTTATGGCTGTACTAATGCTGTGCCCTATTTACTATTGGGTGCAGATTGAGAAATGATGATGATAATGAGAATGACTGCAATATTCTAAGTAGGTATGTTTAAATTTTTATAGACGAGTTTTGATATTTATACATTGATTAATAACCTAAAAAGAGAAATGAATAGTTTATGCACCTTATCTTCGCTGCAATTCGAGCACCAATGCGGTGCCCTATGCACCACCGGGTGCAGGTAGGGAAATGATGATGTAGATTAATTTGTTAAATTCGCATTTTGATACGGGCCTAGATGTTCTGTGTAACTACTATGATTGTTGTAGCTCTGTTGTAGGTACGTCTAAAAAAAAATATATTTTTGTAAAATACCTTAATACGTAAGTAAACGCAAACAGAAAGTAACACGACCTTTCAAAAAATATTTTCAATAAAGCTTTAATTTTGCAATCATGAACCGGGTTGTGGTCCCGTGGTAGTCCTATGGACTCACGTATCAAAGATACGAGACTCAAATTCCACTCTACTCAATTCCCATTTTCAGCACAAGCGACTTCCAGCTTTTAGGAAATGGTCTGAAAATGTCAGTATTTTGGTAAATAATAAGAATAACATATTACAATAGAGATAGGAAGAAAATACTAAAGGGCATATGATCTGTCATTGGCTAGTTTGAGTGGCCACTTTACACACTGTGCAACATTCACAATTTTGCTTATGTTTGAACGACCGTGTTTGTGAAGTCAAAGAGCCAAAACATTTATTGATGCAAGTGAGATTCATCTGAATGAATTATTTCACCCAGGCAACGACCGAAACCATGGAAGAATTGAAGAAATGTGGATGTTAAAACATTAGCAAAATGGTAAATTCATACAGCATGCTAAATGACCTCTTAAACCAGCCAATGACAGGTCATCAGCCCTGTAAATGCCTAGGTGTTCTCTATCTCCGTTGAAATATGTTAATTTTAATAATCTCTCAGGATGTTAAATTCAGTATTTGTCTACAAACATTTGGACAAGCTGAAAATATTGTTAAATAATAAGTCAAAATTTTTTTTTATTAAAAAAAAATTATGAACGGTAGCAATAAAAAATGCTGTATTTTTTAATTATTAAAAATAATTTGGAACTTGGTTTTTGCCGGGAATCAAACTTGGAACCTCATGCATGTCTCGGATTCAATTACTAACTGAGTTGAATATATGTAAGTATTTATTTTAAAGGTGTAACAAAAACAAATAAATATAATCAATTTGACAGCCTTAGAATTATACATGAAGCGAAAGATTGATAATCTTACCCGTATTAATAAACGATGGAAATACTCTAGAATTGGTGATACAATAAAGTGTCCTATGCACCATCAGACGTGAATAAGGGTAAGACGAAGTGGTTTATTACTTAGCTAATTTTACGCAGTACTGTAATTTCATTTGTAAAATAATATTATTTGAAGCGTAATGCTGATATTCATGTCTTCATAATGTCAATTTCAATCGATATTCCATGCGTTAGTTTTTTGAATACGGGCGCAAGAAAATGAGTCATGTTTCGATTTGTTTTGCTTCTTCTAGACATCTCCTTATATGGTATGAAAAGCATAAACGAAAATAACTCATGTACTAACTGAAGAAACGTTTAACAATAATATCAAAAGAACGATTATTATATTAAATTTTATTTTAGAAAGCATCAAAACAACTTATTGTTGCATTTTCACAAAATAATGTGGTGAAATCGGCTCACGTTTTCTGGGGTATACAAGGCCTGAAAATGCCACCACCGCCAGTCCGTTTTCGAAATTCAATCGCGAAGCATACGTATTAAAAATAACATATTTTGCTAAGCTTTTAATAAAAAGTGCGTGTTTTTGATATTTTTTTAAAAATTTAATAAAGAAAAAAATATCTGGTGTCCGAAGATTGTAAAAACGTGGTGCCCAGGGGTGGCAATTTATTGTCCTTTTTAAAAATAAATTGTTTAAATATAATAATTAATATTTTGGGGTCCAGTGTAACAATTCTATTGTTTTACGTTTTGCTTTTTTGTTAGTGTGAGTGTTAATTTTAAAGTTTTTTATGTAATCGGGAATCGAACCCTGAATAAACAAACGTAAATGAGACATCGTCTTAGTCGTTACACACGTTTCCGCCAAATTTAATTAATTTTAACGGCGTTCTTTTTTATTGCGCCATAATTTGCAATATCGAAGTGTTACGAAGTGTGTTCAATCAGTGAAATTAATAATAAAACAAACTTAAAATCGGTTTAATAAGTAAAAAATTAAATTGCCTCTTCGAGTTTAAAAAAAAAAGTATATTTATATTCGGGAGCGGTTGGTAAATACAACCACCCGAGCTTTATTAAATGTAATTGTGATCTGGTCGGAGATCGAATCTGAAAATCCAGTACGCTGGGCAAACGTCTTAGCCATTGCACCACATAATTCGCAAAAGAAAATCTGTATTTTTTTATTATTGTTGCACAGTAATAATTTTTGTTGAATTTCGGAAATGTTTCTAAGTGAGTGAGTGAGTGAAACTAAAAATAATTACCTTTTGCATTTTTGAATTAATTTGTGTTATAAAAATCAGTATATAATTTATTCCGGGCGCGATTGATTAAATATTACTAAATATTGTGCAAGCATCATCAGGGAAGGCGGAATTGAAATATTCAAGAAGATGGCAGCAGTATGATGAACCTTAAAATTATTATTAGATTTGAAATGGGTTATTGATATATTTTTACTTGCTTTTCTTCTTTTTATTAACAGGTTTTATATTGTGAATGTTTAAACTGTAATCACCTTTTTTTAAAATTATTGAATATAGGTACATAAAAAATAGACAACGTTTATTTATATTTAAAAACAACGCGTAAATCTCATATATAATATTAACATGTGTCGTTATTTCTACAGGTTATTTATTATCAAACAACTTATGAAGTATAATGACGGAGGGTAGTGAAAATGTAGTCAATGCCTTGATTCACAAAATAGCTAATGGAAAATATTGAAAAATCGTTAAATAATTCATAAAGTAATATTTTGTTTGATTGATTTAAGTAAAAAAAATAATTATCAACTATTTCACAACGCTGGGCAATTATTTAATACCCGTGTATTTAAAAGCCACGATTTTAAAAACTCCTAAAACAATTAATGGAAAAACTTGGTAGAACCAATATTTATTTAAAATGAAGAATACATTTCTTAAAATTGTAATTTGTGGTGTTAACATGAGTTGCGTCACAAAAAATGGCAACAAACAAAATAATCAGACATACAACAGGTTTACAATAAATATAAAAATATATATTTTTAATATAGTACATCAATACATAATAGTTTGATAAAAACGAAAACAGTGAAAATATTTCATATAAGGTATCTATACAATGACGAAACTACCCTCGGCCATGAACATTCTTATTGTTTATGTTAATTTTAAATTAATTTGATTACTCGAATCACAATAATCAAATTCGTATTTTATCATTATTTTACTTCCACGGGACTCCTGTTCTCCTGTACTGAGTTGGAAAAAATATTTCATACTATGCGTTTTATAAACATCGATACATTTTCTATGTGCGTTTCGTCGAAAACCATTTGTTTTTCAAAATTCGGTTACGGTCAATTTATCAAAAGTGAACGACATTCCTTTTTTATTATTCAACGGAACAAGTGTAAGCGTCAAATACGAAGGCAATCTTTTATTTGTCAAAAAAGTGTAATAATTTTTATTGTTAAACGATCGAGATTGAAGAGTAATAATACAAGTGATCAGGATTTTCTTTAAATACATAATTTGTACAGGAAATCGCAAGGTAAGCCTTTTTTATTTTTAAAACCGATAGACAAAGTGTCATTTTTTTTAAACATTTATTTCAGCAAATTAATTGTAAATATGATGAATAAATAAAAGGACACGACATAATAAACTGACTGAGTAGGTAGGTATATTCAGAAATCAAAAGTATACAAGAAATTCATCTTAATTTTAAGGTATGTAAATTGACCATTTTTAAATATAATTTTTAAAATTCATTTTAATTTCAATTTGTTTATTTAATACGTTTATGAACATTTACAGAAGATATATTTAAGGCATAAATAACACGAAAACAAGAAATTGTTTTTACAATTTAAATGTGATAAAATGGGAAAATAAAATACCCAGTAGTTATAGTAAAGGGAAGCTTACTCTAACTGAAAGCTGAACTTTCTTTAGGTAACACGAAAGATGTCGATATTCGAAGAGATCTGGGCCTCGATTACAATGGGTCGTTAATATTTATCATCAATTTTATCTACAAAGTAAAATAAAGTTTTCTGTATGAAAAGCAGAACATGAATGCCATCTTTTCTCCTAAACATATTTAATTATTGGTTACCGTCGAAGATACTTTAAATGTTCATGCAAATTTACTCATTTTCGTACACAAATATCGTTTTTCTTTATAGAGAATCGAAGATAAATCTGTTTACTTCCATTGTAACCAGGGCCATGGTTGAGTGAAAACATTGCTCTTCCTAACAAAATGTTTTCCAAATGCAGTTTGGTTCGATTCCCAACAAAACTTTTTTTCCCAGGAGTTGAAAGCCGATAGAGGTCAAGAGGTTGTTCGTGGAAGCCATATGCTCCAACTATGAAGCTGACATTTAATGATGATTTTTGATAATCATTTGGTTCGATTCCATATGCTCCAATTATGAAGCAGAAACGGAGTGATGATTATTGAAAACTCTGGGTTCGATACCCGACAAAATTTCCTATTTACAGAATTTAAGGGGTCGATTTCCGATAGAGACGTTTAAAGGCTGTTTGTGAAAGCCATATGCTCCAACTATGAAGCAGAAACGGAGTGATGATTATTGAAAACTCTGGGTTCGATACCCGACAAAATTTACTTTTTTTACAGATTTTTAAGGTCGATTGCCGATAGAGACGTCTAAAGGCTGTTTGTGGAAGCCATATGCTCCAACTATGAAACAGAAATGAAGTGACGATTATTGAAAACTCTGGGTTCGATACCCGACGGAATTTTTCTTTTTTTTTACAGATTTGTAAGGTCGATTGCCGATAGAGACGTCTAAAGGCTGTTTGTGGAAGCCATATGCTCCAACTATGAAGCAGAAACGGAGTGATGATTATTGAAAACTCTGGGTTCGATACCCGACAAAATTTCCTTTTTTTTACAGATTTTTAAGGTCGATTGCCGATAGAGACGTCTAAAGGCTGTTTGTGGAAGCCATATGCTCCAACTATGAAGCAGAAACGGAGTGATGATTATTGAAAACTCTGGGTTCGATACCCGACAAAATTTCCTTTTTTTACAGATTTTTAAGGTCGATTGCCGATAGAGACGTCTAAAGGCTGTTTGTGGAAGCCATATGCTCCAACTATGAAGCAGAAACGGAGTGATGATTATTGAAAACTCTGGGTTCGATACCCGACAAAATTTCCTTTATTTACAGATTTTTAAGGTCGATTGCCGATAGAGACGTCTAAAGGCTGTTTTTGGAAGCCATATGCTCCAACTATGAAGCAGAAACGGAGTGATGATTATTTAAAACTCTGGGTTCGATACCCGACAAAATTTCCTTTTTTTTTACAGATTTTTAAGGTCGATTGCCGATAGAGACGTTTATAGGCTGTTTGTGGATGTCATATGCTCCAACTATACAGCAGAAACGGAGTGATGATTATTGAGAACTCTGGGTTCGATACCCGACAAAATTTCTGTTTGTTTTTACAGAATTTTTAGATCGATTGCCGATAGAGACGTCTAAAGGCTGTTTGTGGAAGCCATATGCTCCAACTATGAAGCAGAAATGAAGTGACGATTATTGAAATCTCTGGGTTCGATACCCGACGGAATTTTTCTTTTTTTTTACAGATTTGTAAGGTCGATTGCCGATAGAGACGTCTAAAGGCTGTTTGTGGAAGCCATATGCTCCAACTATGAAGCAGAAACGGAGTGATGATTATTGAAAACTCTGGGTTCGATACCCAACAAAATTTCTGTTTGTTTTTACAGAATTTTTAGATCGATTGCCGATAGAGACGTCTAAAGGCTGTTTGTGGAAGCCATATGCTCCAACTATGAAGCAGAAATGAAGTGACGATTATTGAAAACTCTGGGTTCGATACCCGACGGAATTTTTCTTTTTTTTTACAGATTTGTAAGGTCGATTGCCGATAGAGACGTCTAAAGGCTGTTTGTGGAAGCCATATGCTCCAACTATGAAGCAGAAACGGAGTGATGATTATTGAAAACTCTGGGTTCGATACCCGACAAAATTTCCTTTTTTTTACAGATTTTTAAGGTCGATTGCCGATAGAGACGTCTAAAGGCTGTTTGTGGAAGCCATATGCTCCAACTATGAAGCAGAAACGGAGTGATGATTATTTAAAACTCTGGGTTCGATACCTGACAAAATTTCCTTTTTTTTTACAGATTTTTAAGGTCGATTGCCGATAGAGACGTTTAAAGGCTGTTTGTGGATGCCATATGCTCCAACTATACAGCAGAAACGGAGTGATGATTATTGAGAACTCTGGGTTCGATACCCGACAAAATTTCATTTTTTTACAGATTTTTAAGGTCGATTGCCGATAGAGACGTCTAAAGGCTGTTTGTGGAAGCCATATGCTCCAACTATGAAGCAGAAATGAAGTGACGATTATTGAAAACTCTGGGTTCGATTCCCAACAAAATTCCTTTTTTTTTTACAGAATTTTAAGGTCGATTGCCGATAGAGACGTCTAAAGGCTGTTTGTGGAAGCCATATGCTCCAACTATGAAGCAGAAACGGAGTGATGATTATTGAAAACTCTGGGTTCGATACCCGACAAAATTTCCTTTATTTACAGATTTTTAAGGTCGATTGCCGATAGAGACGTCTAAAGGCTGTTTGTGGAAGCCATATGCTCCAACTATGAAGCAGAAATGAAGTGACGATTATTGAAATCTCTGGGTTCGATACCCGACGGAATTTTTCTTTTTTTTTACAGATTTGTAAGGTCGATTGCCGATAGAGACGTCTAAAGGCTGTTTGTGGAAGCCATATGCTCCAACTATGAAGCAGAAACGGAGTGATGATTATTGAAAACTCTGGGTTCGATACCCAACAAAATTTCTGTTTGTTTTTACAGAATTTTTAGATCGATTGCCGATAGAGACGTCTAAAGGCTGTTTGTGGAAGCCATATGCTCCAACTATGAAGCAGAAATGAAGTGACGATTATTGAAAACTCTGGGTTCGATACCCGACGGAATTTTTCTTTTTTTTTACAGATTTGTAAGGTCGATTGCCGATAGAGACGTCTAAAGGCTGTTTGTGGAAGCCATATGCTCCAACTATGAAGCAGAAACGGAGTGATGATTATTGAAAACTCTGGGTTCGATACCCGACAAAATTTCCTTTTTTTTACAGATTTTTAAGGTCGATTGCCGATAGAGACGTCTAAAGGCTGTTTGTGGAAGCCATATGCTCCAACTATGAAGCAGAAACGGAGTGATGATTATTTAAAACTCTGGGTTCGATACCTGACAAAATTTCCTTTTTTTTTACAGATTTTTAAGGTCGATTGCCGATAGAGACGTTTAAAGGCTGTTTGTGGATGCCATATGCTCCAACTATACAGCAGAAACGGAGTGATGATTATTGAGAACTCTGGGTTCGATACCCGACAAAATTTCATTTTTTTACAGATTTTTAAGGTCGATTGCCGATAGAGACGTCTAAAGGCTGTTTGTGGAAGCCATATGCTCCAACTATGAAGCAGAAATGAAGTGACGATTATTGAAAACTCTGGGTTCGATTCCCAACAAAATTCCTTTTTTTTTTACAGAATTTTAAGGTCGATTGCCGATAGAGACGTCTAAAGGCTGTTTGTGGAAGCCATATGCTCCAACTATGAAGCAGAAACGGAGTGATGATTATTGAAAACTCTGGGTTCGATACCCGACAAAATTTCCTTTATTTACAGATTTTTAAGGTCGATTGCCGATAGAGACGTCTAAAGGCTGTTTGTGGAAGCCATATGCTCCAACTATGAAGCGGAAACGGAGTGATGATTATTGAAAACTCTGGGTTCGATTCCCAACAAAATTCCTTTTTTTTTTACAGAATTTTAAGGTCGATTGCCGATAGAGACGTATAAAGGCTGTTTGTGGAAGCCATATGCTCCAACTATGAAGCAGAAACGGAGTGATGATTATTGAAAACTCTGGGTTCGATACCCAACGAAATTCCTTTTTTTTTACAGAATTTTAAGATCGATTGCTGATAGAGACGTCTAAAGGCTGTTTGTGGAAGCCATATGCTCCAACTATGAAGCAGAAACGGAGTGATGATTATTGAAAACTCTGGGTTCGATACCCGACAAAATTTCCTTTATTTACAGATTTTTAAGGTCGATTGCCGATAGAGACGTCTAAAGGCTGTTTGTGGAAGCCATATGCTCCAACTATGAAGCGGAAACGGAGTGATGATTATTGAAAACTCTGGGTTCGATACCCGACCAAATTTCCTTTTTTTGAGAGAATTTTAAGGTCGATTGCCGATAGAGACGTCTAAAGTCTGTTTGTGGAAGCCATATGCTCCAACTATGAAGCAGAAACGGAGTGATGATTATTGAAAACTCTGGGTTCGATACCCGACAAAATTTCCTTTATTTACAGATTTTTAAGGTCGATTGCCGATAGAGACGTCTAAAGGCTGTTTGTGGAAGCCATATGCTCCAACTATGAAGCGGAAACGGAGTGATGATTATTGAAAACTCTGGGTTCGATTCCCAACAAAATTCCTTTTTTTTTACAGAATTTTAAGGTCGATTGCCGATAGAGACGTCTAAAGGCTGTTTGTGGAAGCCATATGCTCCACCTATGAAGCAGAAACGGAGTGATGATTATTGAAAACTCTGGGTTCGATACCCAACGAAATTCCTTTTTTTTACAGAATTTTAAGATCGATTGCTGATAGAGACGTCTAAAGGCTGTTTGTGGAAGCCATATGCTCCAACTATGAAGCAGAAACGGAGTGATGATTATTGAAAACTCTGGGTTCGATACCCGACAAAATTTCCTATTTACAGAATGTAAGGGGTCGATTGCCGATAGAGACGTTTAAAGGCTGTTTGTGGAAGCCATATGCTCCAACTATGAAGCAGAAACGGAGTGATGATTATTGAAAACTCTGGGTTCGATACCCAACGAAATTCCTTTTTTTTTTTACAGAATTTTAAGGTCGATTGCCGATAGAGACGTCTAAAGACTGTTTGTGGAAGCCATATGCTCCAACTATGAAGCAGAAACGGAGTGATGATTATTGAAAACTCTGGGTTCGATACCCGACAAAATTTCCTTTTATTACAGAATTTAAGGTGTCGATCGCCGATAGAGACGTCTTAAGGCTGTTTGTGGACTCCATATGCTCCAACTATGGAGCAGGAATGGAGTGATGTTTGTTGAAAATGGTTTTTTTCGATTCCCAACAGAACTTTTATACGTGCTAAAAACCAGAAGCCAATATAGACGTCTAGAGGCGGTTTGTGGAAGCCATATGCTCTAACTATGAAGCAGACATTAAATGATGATTTTTTTTAATCATTTGGTTCGTTTCCGTAAATTTTTTGTTTCTAACAGATCTTGAAAGCCAAATAGAGACGTCTCAAGGCTGTTTTGTGACGCCATATGCTTCAACTATGTAGCCGAAATGAAGTGATTATTGTTGAAAACTTCTGGGTTCGATACCCAAAAAAATTGTCTTTTTTGCAGAATTTTAAGGTCGAACGCCGATAAAGACTTCTGGAGACTGATTATGGAAGCCATATACTTCAAATATGAAACGAACATGAATTGATGTATATTCAATATAGTTTGGTTCGATTCCTAGCATAACTTTTTGAACGAGTTAAACGTCGGAAGCCGATAGAGACGTCTAGAGGCGGTTTGTGGAAGCCATATGCTCCAACTATGAAGCTGACATTCAATGATGATTTTTAAAAAAACATTTGGTTCGATTCCGTTAATGTCTATATTTTTACAGAACTTGAAAGCCGATAGAGACGTCTAGAGGCTGATAGTGGATGCCATATGCTTTAACTTGGGAGCGGACATGGAATGTTAAATGTACCAATATTTTTTTTTGTCTTGTTCTCTTAATATATGTAAAATCGAAGTCTAGAGGCTGTTTACTTAAATTGACTTTTTTTAGTAATTGTTATGTTAAAAAAGTTTGACCTCGAAAGATTTTAGCTTTTTGAAAATTTATACCAATTTTATTTATTCACACAAATATTAAAAAAAATATAATAACACAGCTAATAGTGACATAACTAAAAACGACCCGTAGGCCTTTGAACTATGAACTCGCCTCGACTAGCTCGAAAATTCTGGTAGAGTCGGGAAAATTATAATGCACGTATTATATTTGATCATTATGCTTGAAACTAACGCTACTGATCAGGGGTTTCTGTATTATCCGTCTTAGGTGGTAGTTGTGGTTATGCTGATATTTTGGGCTTGTATTTCTTAGTGAATAATTAATAATATTTGTGTATAATTTGCATTTCACATTTATATTATTTGTGGGTTTGTATTTTAGTTATCACCAATCTTAAATATGGTTAAGAGATTTTTCTAATTTCGCAACAGTATGGTGTACGTTGGGATAGTCATTGAAAGCAGCGAATTCATGTTTCATCATATTTAAAATCGCGATAAACATATTTTATGTTGTTTTTGTACAAACATGTTAGTTTTAAATAAGCTTTCCATTCGATTCGTTCTTTATTTGATGGGCAAAACAAAAAACCGAGACTTGTGGTCTAAAATGGTTTCGGAAGTACATGAAGGGAGCTTTCATTGATTATATCCATGTAGTTAGATATTTATAGTTAGATATTTATAGTTAGATAACTGTTTTTAGTGGTGTGATTTAGTTAGAAAATTGTAGAACTAAAAACCAATATATACTAAGTTTGATTTGCTTTGACCAATGGGATACGAATTGTTTTTTTGTTGTTTGTTTTGCAAATTATGTTTTTATTAAAATAAATAATGATTTTTTTTCTAGATTCCTGATGTTTTTAAACATTTTAGTGATCCAGTAGTGCATAGAACGCTGTGTTAGTACTTGCAATACAGTGTATTTCTAATATGAAAACAAATATTTTTTTACTGAAATAATCCTATGTGTTTTTACCAAATTACAACAGGGATGGAGATCATTTTGGAGAAAGGAATATAGAAGTCATTTACAGTTACAGGGTTTATGACCTGTCATTGGCTTGTTTCTGTATAGGTATTTTTAAAGCTGTTTCTCGTTTATTTTTCAACAAAAACAGGATTATGTATTTTGATTTTACTACATAATTAACAACTAAACTATGTTCTCTTTTAGACCGATTCTCCACATCAGTTTACTAATAAATAATGTTTTTCGGTATACAATGAAATTTTTGATGATAATATTTTATTTTATGACTAATTATACACTATTGATACTCAAACTGCATACATTCTATGTTTTACCGTAGATTTGAACCTTTTTGTACACATTATCATTGGCTGAATCATGCGGCCACTTTACACACTGTGTAACATTCACAATTATGCCTATGTTTGAACATATGTATTATTGTTTTCTCTATGGGTAGTTTTGAAGCTGTTTGTCTTTTATTTTGCAACAAAAACAGTATTATGTATGCTGATTTTACTTCATAATAAACAACTAAACTATGTTCTCTTTTAGGCCGATTCTCCACACCAATTTACTAATAAATAATGTTTTTCTCTATACTAAAGATTAGTAGCTTTTAATGTACACATTAAACATGCATTACTGTAATGTTTTATTGAATTTTTCTTACAGATGTTATGATCACAATTATTTTTGTACTACGTTTTATGGATGTATTTTAATGAGTTTTCCCTTGATTAAAATTTTCATGTTTTGTTGAATGTTAAATGTATTTTAAATGCTTTTGATGTTCTAAATAACTTATGTACAAATACTAATTTATTATTTTTATTTTCAAAATAATGTAACGAGGAAAAAGCCAACTTATCTTCTCTGCTTATCACTCCAACCAGAAGTAAAGTTCTGCGGTGCCGAGTCTCTACAGAAGCAGCATTGTCCAGATCCGGAGTGCAGCTTCGTCGGTATCCGGAAGACTGTCAGGTCCGCGTTGCAGCTATCAACATGCACCAAATTAAAACGAACTGAAATAGGTAAGAGAGTTGATTGGTTGATTTGTAGAACTCCACATTAAAACTTATAATACAAGAAATCAAACACTAATTTGAGTCTACTGAACACTTTACTTTATTTTTACAAATATAAAAACGAAAATTTCGTGACAATTGTTTCGCCTTCTTAGGGCATTTTCAAACGATTTTTTTATATTTGTAAAAATAAATTCATGTGTTCAGTAGACTCAAATCAGTGTTTGATTTCTTAAATTATAAGTTAAGGTAAAAGAGCTCAAAATTTCTGAAATATATTTTATGAAAGGCATTTTTTGTCAATGTTTTTTTTTAAGTTGTGCACATTCACACTTACATAAGTATGTCTGGTAAAATTAGTTTTAAAAGGCGCAGTTTTCTTTGTTTCCCAAGAAGTTTTAAAGGGGCCTGTGTTCTCTAAATGTCTATATTGTTTATAATGTCAAAGTACCTATGTAAATATGCATAAGAAAATTTTGTTTTTTGCTCAGCAACCAAAGGGGGCCCCCCGACGCCTAGGGCCTTAGCACTGGATCTCATAATGGGAACTTGGATACTGTGGACGCACAGCCTGCGCCTCGACGGGGTTGCGGCAAAGCAGTCTTCAACTTATCACTGCGCCGCGACGCCACGCGCCACCTGTTTGCTTTCGACAAGAAATGTGAAAGTAATTATTTTTGTTAATATTTTTTACTCATCAATATATTTCATAAATTGTACATGTTTTAAAAAAAATCTATACACATTTACTTTTATACATTTAGTAACGCTTATAACTGTAACTCTCCAAAAAAAGATACTAATTCTTGTGCTTGGAGAGTCAATTACACTGTTATAGTTATTTATTTATTAGACTTTATATAATTTTGAATACACGAGTACACGAAAACAAAAACTAGTACGATATAAAAGAAAAAACAGTAAATAGTAATACATTCATGATAATTAAAATTGAATGCAGTTTTTACACTTGTTCAAAAAATTTCTTTAAATTTACTTTAAATTTATTTTAAATTTATTTTAACATACTACAAAAGAAATGAAGAATATTTTAGAGAAGCTAATATAGAAGTCTAGGCATCTACAGAGCTTATGACCTGTCATAACAGCTCACCAGAAAGTTAAATCCTGTCCTTGTCTACAAAAGTTTTGGACAAACTCAAAATATTGTTGAATTTATTTATTGATATTAGTTTTAAAAGTTTTTATAGTTCATTGGAGAGATTATTGTAATTTTTGACACCTTTGAAGACAAAGCTATTTTGATCATGACTTGTGTAGACTTTAAGGATTTTATAATATTTTGATATCTGAGTGACTTATTCATCTAAAATTCTTATAGGCATAATTTTAAGTAGAAATAAAAGAAAATGTCACAAAAATGTATTTGATTTAAAATATTTGTATTTCTTTTCAAAAACAAAAAATTTGGCCGCCGCCACTTTCATGTTCAATTTATTATATTCAAATTATTAAAACAAATTTTAGTTCAATACTTAGTCTTTATTGAGATCTCAGATAACCATTACAGATTTAGTCTAAATTTGAAATTGCGTAATTTGCCGGTCTAAAAGTTATTTTATTTTAGTTACATAAAACATTTAACTATATGTTTTAATAAAAATACCATTAAAAATTATTGTTTTTATCTAAGTTATTTGTTTTTATTTTTTTATTATTGTGCGATTGAAAAAAAAATTTCGTTTCGAAATTAAAAAATCGTAGTATTTCCTAATTTTGCGTTCGTTTTACCAGGCTACAGCCTTAATGGTGCAAAATAAATTCAATCTATTTACCAATTTGCGACATGATACTAATTTTCTTTTCTCTTTTTCATAGTTCGGATTACTTATATCGAGAGATGTCTTGTTTCGTTCTTCACTTTGAGAGATCTTCGGCAGCAGTCTCTACGCGAGTAATTGACGAATAATCCAAGGACCAAACAATTAGCCTTTCATTCGGCTCACATGCCGAGGGTGTTTCGGAAGAAACATTATTACGGGGACATTGGTGCCGTAAAATATAAGCGAAGAAAATTGATAGTATTTATTAAACAATTCTTAAAATTATTATAAATTCTGTGTTTCATGGTCATCACAGAATAATATTATAAGCATGTGTACTTACGTTTAAATAAAACGAAAATCTAAATCATAACGTATCAAAATATTGCTTGTTAAAAAGTCAATTGAAAAATGTAAATGTGGGCTTGTTTCTTATCGTCCATGCGCTCTGTAGCGGCAAGACGTGGGGAAATTTATTTCTCATCTGTTATTAAATTACATCATAATTGGAAACTAGGAATTAGAAATTCTAACCGCCTCTATGTGCTCTGTAGTCGCAAGATGTGCTGGGATATGTTGTACAGAATGTACAGGGCTCTTGAGGTGATTTTTTTAAGAATGACGCTTTTATTATTAATTAAAAGAAACGTCACTTCCTTGTGAAGTCAGATATGCGTTCAGACATGAACTGCCCACAAATTATAAGCTGTGAACCTCTAGGACCTCGAGAACTTGATGATTGTGTAAAGTGCGCAAACGCGGTTTAGGCTGAGGGAGGCATCCGTAGTATTTAACCTAGCAAGCTGTAAAAACATCGAATTTATTCATTGAGAAACGTGAAATTTAAAATACCAGAACTTGATGATTTTGTAAAGTGCTCAAACGCGGTTAAGGCTGAGTGAGAAATCCGTAGTATATGACCTAGAAAGCTGGAAAATCATCAAATTTATTGATTGAGAAAAGTGAAATTAAAATCGCGGACTAATGAAGAGTTTTTAAATTTTTTTACTCCTCACTCCATTTACACATTTTGTAAAATAATATATTCAGTAATACAAGAGTATTGAAATATAATAGGGAAACATGACTTTTTTACAATTATGAATTAATAAGGGTCTATGAAGTACTGTCTACATATGTATAGTTCATTGACCGATGAAACACAAAAATGTGCAATCATTTCACCTGAAATATAGATCAACGACCGATGAAGCAAGTCATCCTTTTATATTAAATACAATACACGCACCATACACCAACACCGTCTCTTCTGTCAAAGTCCAAATAGGGCAGAATCCCCCCAACACCGGAATCCTACATTGATGACCCCGGTGCGAGTTACATACCCCCCGTCGTTCCGACGTGATGTTCTCTCAGGATACCGGGCTGGTACCTCATGAGGCGCTCAACTGTTACAAAGATCTTCACCAAATAACGCGTTTGGTACGTAGCATCTACGGGTATCCAGTTGGAAGACAGAAGACAACTTACAGCACGCTAATCTCGTACAACGACGCCGTTCACCCTCATCTTCATAGATCTCGCCTAGTTTCACTGATTTCGCTCAACCACAGCGAACACTCTCAACTACACTGAACTCGCCCCTCTTCGCTGACTCGTCTACGCCAATCTCACACAAATACGCTGAATTCGCCCATCTACGCCGATCTTGAACAGTAATGTTTTATTAATGTCACGCCAAGAAGGTATTATTTTCAATAAACTACGTAGAGCTGCACAAGCATCAACGTTAAAAAACTACGTTATCAAGACGATAACTTCATGGAAGCATACTGCAAGCATCAAATCAAACCTTAGCAAGTCATGGGAAGAATCTTCATAACACATTCACACATTCCATCTTCCCTGAAATTCTTCGTTCTCCAACAAGGACGACTCTTTGCCACGAAAAGCGTATCATCGCACTTTGTAGATATCTGTCAATTAAAAGTGAGATATTTCTTCATTATTAACAATCTTTCCACCTGAAATATAGACCAACGCCCAATAAAACAAGTCATCATTTTATGGTGAATACAATACATTATATTCTGCGATACATGAGAGCCAACGTTCTGCAGTTCTTTCACGCTATAAAGACATAAATAACAGGGAAGGTAGTCCATAAAGAGTCCACAGGGCGCGGTAACGCCCAGTCAGCCCAAACAGTCAACCCAACAAGTCAGCTCAATACAGTCACTCAGTTCCAGCATGTAGTTCAAGTGCAGCCAGCTTAACTCATCATCGCCGTAACACTCGCGCGACATACGGCAATTCATCATTTATGCGTCATACCAATTAAACAGCAATTTCGTGTCTTCTGCCAACTTCCAACTGGGGTAAGAGCTCCAAACCCACAGCAGCCTAATTCCTGCAGCATAAAAAAATAATTGTAAATTCCCGCGAACTCCGCCGTTGCCGGTCCCAAGCCCGGATGAGAAAGGAGGAGGGTCACCGGGTTGGACAAGCCACCTGCCTGAGGTGAAACAGACATGCGCTCATAGTCCAGAAAACACAGCTTCGGAACATGTACGGAATTGGAAAAGACCTCGGCATGGAAAAGGAATATGCAACCTCGGAAAATAAATACTACTAGGATTACGTGTTGGAACATTATGTCTTGGAGCAAAAGCTATCAGGAGATCATATTGCAATTGAATAATAATGAAATGGACACATGAGTTTGGTCTGAAACTATAATGAGAGGGGACGGAACATCTATTCATATTGATTTTGAAAATATAATTATTTTGAAAAAAAAAAAAAATAACATCTTATTCTCGGCATTCATAGCATGTGGTATTTCCGTATTTCTGTATTCCTATAGACTATGAAATATAGAAATGTGAAATATTACCTAATAATATTATAATATTATTGTATGAATATTGAAAAAATGAAAAATTGTACGTATGTTGCATTAAATTGTATGAATATTGTAAGTATTGAATTATGAAATATTAATGCAAATTTTACGCTTTTTTTTAAAATTATATAATGCTTACTAGTCTAAAGATACAAATAAGTAAAAATGTACATAGTATTTTTAATATATTTAAATATAAGTTATTATATATAATCATATAAATAAAAGTTATATAAATTTGGCCTCGTGGTGTAAGCGTGTTTAACTACCATGCAAGAGATCTCGGGTTCGATCCCCGACATTGTTGATTCTAAATCTGTGTTTTAGGTCTAAAAGGGCCAATGTCAGATTTCGTTTGTTTTTTGCCACCATTTTGCTGAGGGTTGATGTGATTAAAAATTCACTTATTTAAGGGTAGGTTAACGTTCCACATTGCCTAATTTTTTTCTTTGATGCAAATAACTTTATCATCCAAAATAATATCTTGTTTGAAACTCAGACAAACTTTTCAAAAGATGTAAAAAGTATTATTTAGGAGTATGAATAAAAAATGTATGTATTATTTTTGTAAAATGAATGTAATAATCCGTAAGGGTTAGTAAATAAATTTTTAAATAAAAAAATTTAAAATATTTACAAAAAATAACATAAGTTCTAACATGTTAGCTTGTAATAATAAAAAAGTAACGGAAATCATGTGCGAATTAACATAACAGCCGTATTATAAATTATAATTACTTTAATTAATAATTAATAAAATTACGTTATGCAAATTAAAACTTGACGTTGCAAAATAATAATATATGAAAGCATGTTATTACTTTTGTACAAACAAGATGCAATATTACCTGGGTATTTAATAAAATTTGTATTATGTTATATAACGCTTCTAAAATATTCATGAAAATAATGTTATTTCAGAACATTTTAAATGAATGTTTGTTGTATTTAAAATGTCTACCTATATGATATTATAACTATTTTGTCAAATAAATTATTTCAGTAAAACATGTTTCTATTCACCATATTTCACCCCTTCGTTAAACCTGGTATATGAGATTGTGGGACCAACCGTTAAAACAGGCAGGATTTAGGAGAAGTTACAGCACGAACGATTATGTACAGACCCTGAAAAATATCATCTAGAAATATAATTAATATAATATGTCATTACAACTAGCATTCATTGATTTTGATAAAGCTTTTGATTCTGTAGAGATATGGGCAGTGATGAAAGGTTTAGATAATTGTAGAGTGGATCATGGATACTCAGAACTCCTAATATCATAATATTGTTCATTGAATCGGCATTCACTTCGTAACATTTCAGTATAAATTATTATGAAAATAAAACTTTGTTATAAGTGTTACACAATTTTTATTATTTTACAAGAACACTACTACAGTTTCGAGAGAACTCCTCCCATCGACGGGTAAACACAGAATATTGTTCACAATTTCATAGAATTTAGACAATAAAATAATTAATCAGTGAAACTTAGAGCAGGGGGTTTTTTTCCAGTTATCTAAGGTGTTAGCATATGAATGGATATTTATCTAAAGTACAAATACGAAAACATGATCAATGAGGGAAAGGATTTTAAGTAGAATTTATTTCTTAAAATTTAGCACATAAGTGGGTGCTCTCCCGAAACTGTAGCAGTGTTCTTGTAAATGAATAGAAATTGTGTACCACTAATAACAAAGCTTTTATTTTCATAATAATTTACTCTTAATACCATATACAATAATGCCACCTCTATTGTACAGCTCCATGAACCAAACGAAAAGTTCCACATAAGAAGAGGAGTAAGGCAGGATACAATATTCCCAAAATTATTTACACTAGTTCTGGAAGATGTCTTCAAAACTCTTTGACTGGAACGAAAAGGGTATTAACATCAACGGCGAACTCATTAGCAATCTTAGATTCGCAGATGATGTAGTCCTATTTGGTAAAGATTAGAAATAACTCGAAAGCATGATAAACGGAGTTAATACGGCATCCCTGAAAATAGGCTTGAAAATGAATGCTTCAAAAACTAAAGTAATGAGGGATGCAAACCAATCATGTAACATCTTAGTAAATGGACAAATCATTGAAAAGGCTGAAAGTTATATATGCCTAGGACACGAAATATAGCTCGGGAAAGATAATCAAGAGGTAGAAATAGAATGAAGGCGAAGTTTAGCATGGGCTGCCTTTGGTAAGCTCTCATATATCCTTAAACCTCCGAAGTATTCACATTACTTAAAATATAAACTTTTTTATGCTAATGTTTTCCCTGTACTGACATATGGCTGTAAAACTTTTGTGTTCACGAAAAAAAATTCACATAAATTATCAGTGACACAGAGAGCCATGGAAAGGAGAATTTATTTATTTATTTATTCATTCAAAATTACACTAGTTTAAATATTTATTAACTTATTAAGGCTTTTTAGGCTATGTTCGTCACAAGCCTCAATAAATAACAATAAAAATACATAATAAAATTAATTAGATCAAATTATAATGACATAGAATAACAATCTAGAAAAAAAAGGTAAATGTAATAAATATTCAAATTCCAAGGAATACAATGCAAAAAAGATAATCAGAAATAATTTTAAATATATAAATTATACAAATTAAGAATCACACATAATCAAATATATAAAATAGTGGTATAATTAAAATTAACAAAATAATAGTAAACTATAGAAGTATTAAAAAAAAAACAAAATAAGAGTATCATTTAAATCAACAGAAAAAGAATATATATATATATATAAAAGCATAATTGAAATGATAATTGGGATATGTTTTCTAGAAACTCACTCAATACTATAGTAAGAAATATAAGAAATAGAAGCAATAAATCATATGCCAAATAATAGTACGTACTTAATTAAATTATACAAAAATACATAATGAAAAATATATAAAAATTATCAATATACATAAAAAACAAATAAAAGTAAAAGTATGGAAGGAAAGCAGATTTGTAAATTTTTGCTAATCTCGAACTTTGAAAAAATTGACAACTTCGTCCCTATCGATGTGCAGCAACCAATTGCAAACATTTTTCTTAAATACATTGGCACTTGTGGAGTTTTTTATGGCTGCCGGAAGTTGATTAAAAAAATTCGGAGCCAGGAAGGTAAAGTTTCTTTGAGCTAGCTTCAAGTGAGTGGTTGGGCCAAGGTAATTAATCCTTCCCGCTGATCGCGTCTGTATATGTTGCTGTGTCCTGACTTTATCTACAGATTTCCAGAACTTCACAAGTGCCTCCTTGACAAATAGTTTCCGCACATCTAGAACTTAACAATAATCAAACAATTCTTTTGAAGGATAGCGAAAAGGTACTTTTAAAATTGTTCTAAGCACGAGCTTTTGTACTTTGAATGAATGAATATAATGCTGGGTATTTCGTTGAGAGACAGAAAAACCAATACATGGATTAGAGCGAGAACAAAGGTCGCCGATGTGGTCCATAGGGCTGCCAACCAGAAATGGAGCTAGGCTGGTCATGTAGCTAGAACCACAGACTCTAGATGGACCAAAAAAATTCTGGAATGGCGACCCAGAACGGGTAGAAAAGTGTCGGCAGGTCTCAGACAAGGTTGTCTGATGACATAAGACGAGTTGTAAGAAGTGGTTGGATGCGGTTGGCTCAGGATAGGGAGATATGGAGACTAAAGGGGGAGGCCTATGATCACCATTGGACAAGAGACGGCTGATGATGAGATTGTAACCTAGAAATCGATCTATTAATGATTTACGAGTACATTATTCATATAATTAAATGTTCGTTTCACATCATAACCAAAAATTAAATAATTTCTTCGAAGAAAATGTAGAAGTACCTACATCTCTCTGGAGTCAATATAATCCTAGTAGGTACACTATGATCCTTCAGGCGAGAGAAAATAAGGAACTTCCTGGTTTTTACAGTCCAATCATGGCTAATTCGCCAGTTAGATTAAATCTGCTAGACGTGTTAAGATCCCCCTAAAGGATTTCTGTCGCACAACATTTTTATTTTATTACTGTAATAAAAATCAATTGTACATTCATACCTCAAAATGCTACCTCATGCATAATATGCCAATTATACCTCAATGACATTTACTAAAAGTGAAACAAAATACGCACAATTATACGATCAAAGATAATTCCATATCACGGAGTGGCGAGATTAGAGTTATTCTTGATAGTAGATTGCTGTTTGCGTCTCACATAAATTCTATTGTTGAAAAAGCTTAACAAATGCTAGGCTTCATTTTACGAATTTCCAAACCCTTTATAAAAACCAAACACATTGAAAATTTTATACAACACTTTTTAACGCAGTAACTTGGAGTTTGCTTCCGTTGTGTGGAGCAAACAATACATAGTAAACATAGAAAGGATTGAAAATGTTCAACAATTTTTTTTAAATACCTAGATTATAAAAACAATAAATCCTTGCACTTACATCAAATCTGCTAAACAAACTGGATTTTTTACCCTTGAAAATAAACGCACTACATCTGATTTATGCTTTGTATATAAATAATTAAATAATAAAGTAGACTCTTTTAACCCTATCTCCAAAATTAATCTTAATGTCTCCTTTCGCGTGGCAAGAAATAAGTATTTATTCCATCTGCCAATCTGTAGCACTAACTATGCACAACACTCTTTCCTCTATTGTTCTTGCTCTAACCATAATGTTTTTTTTTCATCAATTGATATATTTAACACGCCTCCTAATTTATTTAAAAATAAATTAAGTCTCATTCATTCTGGCTGCGTTACGATCCCACTTGCTATTTAATGATGCTTACACTTACACACACCTGAACAAATTCCCACAAACACACTTCTACACTTACTCTCATACAAATACACACAAACACACCCTTTTTGTTGTACCACAATTTAATATGTATAATTTTTATTTAGAAACTTCGCTGGTCCGTCTTTAAACCGTATCATTTTATGTTATTATATCATTGTCGACTGTTTGTTTCTGTAAAATAAGTAAATAAATAAAAATAAATAAACAGCATACAGGTGGCCGGAAAAGTGACGTCCAAAGGTAAAATGTAAATGCCTCATATTGAGGGGTATCCGTATCATTACCATGTATGTTCCGCGATTTTGCGTAGTTTTTGAGTTATGATTTCTTTATTGGGTGTTTAATAATATGGGGAAAATTTTAGGAAGGTTTTTTCAGGATTTTTTGAACTCTTTATTTTAAAATGGTAATTTTACGCATTACATAATTATCTTCTCAACATTAATGGAAGCTATAAAAGTTTTGACCTAAAATGCAGAATTTAAGTTCGATCGAGTCATACTCGAAAATTCAACTTAAAATTTAAAATCAAAAATTTAAAAAGGCGATTCCTTAGTTTCTGAGTAACTTTAAAAACTGCGCTAGACTCTAAGCTTTTGTAATAATACAAAATTATTATTCACTGGAATCGGCCTTAAATATACTGAGGCGGAAAATTCCTAAGGATAATTATGATAGGAAGTGAGTAAACTAACAAAAAATAACTGTTAAAGATAAAATGGCGACACAAGTAGCAGTAAACACAAGGTGAGAGTGACAGGAATTTTCCACCTCAGTATCTTTGAAGGCTGATTTCAACGAATGATTTGTAATAATTCTTAAGTACTATAGCGCAGTTTTTAATGATACTCAAAAACTAAGAAACTGCTTTTGTAGACTTTTCATTTTAAACAAAGTTTGAGTATGTCCAAATGCTTGCAGACTGGCTGGATTTCCTCCTTAGGGAGTTATTCATATTTACATTTATTTCAACAGAGAAGGAAAACATCTTTTACTTCACAAAAGTCAACATCTTTTGACTTTTGTGAAGTAAAATATTAAAGAAATAAAAGTAAAAGTTCTTCCACCTGGAAGAGTTGAGGAAATGTGGATGTGCAAAGATGGGCAGAATATGGTGAATGTTACACAGTGTGTAAAGTGGCCACGTAAACCAGCCAATGACAGGTCATAAGCCCAGTAAATGCCTAAACTTCCATATTCCCTTCTCAAAAATGTTTTCCCTCTCTGTTTTATAAAATTTAAATAAAAATTTTAAGTTGAATGTTCAAGTCTGACTCGCTCAAACTTAAATTCTGTATTTAAGGTCAAAATTTTTGTAGCTTCTATTGGTGTTACGAAGCTGTTTTTTTTTTTAAATCCTGAAAAAGCCTTCCAGAAATGAAAAAATAAAAACCAATCCGGTCGAAAATTTTCAAAAAATCATAACTCGAAAACTACGCGAAACGCGGAACATATGTGAGGATTATTCGGATACTCCTCAATATGAGGCACCTGCATTTGACCTTTGGACGTAACTTCTCCGGCCATCCTGTATACCATAATTGTAATTTGAAATTACAATATTGTGTTCCCCAACATGCTTCCCGAAATAAAATCTTTTGGGAGAAAGCTCTCCATAGTGATTTCCCGTTGCCTTCTTTGGTGGAATTTTCCATCAGGGCTACCTACCCCGATGTAGGGCTTCCGATTTATGGCGCCGAACACTCGTCATTCATCCTCTCCCTATCTGCTATGTCACTGATGTTAATGCCAGTGGCCACATAGTCCAAGGCTTACGGGGCCTATGAGACCACTCATAGTCGCTAGGAAGTAGGAGCATTGGGAGTGTCGCTGATGGAATGTACCTGTGGCATTACATGGCATTCTATATGTAGGGAAAGATGGGGAACGGTGTAACAAAAACGTTTTATTCATTTTAGAAAAATCTTTAATTATTTAACAAACACCTTTCTTACGTCAATCAATAATTTATCCTTTAGCTTGACTTTACTAAAAACAGAAAACGTGCTTATGATTTTTAATACAAGTTATTTTCTAAAGTCACTTGTTACACTGTACCCCAGATATGGGGTACACTGTAACTAGCATAGGAGAACAGTTAATCAATGAAGGGCACGTTAAAAAACATTGGCCAAAACGAATTTTGTTCAAAAATATCTTTTGTGAATGAATATAGATCAGCTTGCTTCTTTGTTTTACCCTTACTGTGACTAGTACTAGATCTGGTTACAATGGATAATAAAAACAGTTGTTTTTTGCGCGTTTTTAATGGGTGAATTTCATATTTTTTACTCTCTCAGCACCCGGCCAGAAAAATAGTTGTCTTGCTTCCTAGAAAATTTTACTAAAATCACCAATCACCTACAGTGTTATACTGTGCCCTGTTACATTTTGCCCTCGAGGGTATTAAAATGATTTTATTTCGATTGCAAAAAGTTAGATTAGGTTACCCGGCAAACTTGTTTGATTTATTAAACGGCTTACTACTTCACACTGACAAAAACAATATTTTGCAATGAGGAAGTTCAGTGGTTTTTAAAAAATTTTTTGTTTGTTAATAGACAATTAAACTATTAGTTTATTTTTAATTTTTATGTATCGTATTATCAGCGTTACGATTTTTTAAAGTTTTGTGAAATAAATTCGCATGTGACGTCAGAAGTTCCTTTCCGCTTATTCTCTATTCAGTTCTTTCCATTGGTCCAAAAACGGCAAGCAGACTGGAAATCTCCCATAGCTCTCATATCATAGGTTGATTCATATGAACCAGTGACGTCATTCAAAGAAGTGCGTTTTTAGTAAAATATTTTTTATTATTTTTTTCGTACAAAAGAAATTTTGCTTTACAATTCAATGCTCTAATTTTTATCCCGTGCAAAAAAACGTTTTTTGTGTCCAATTTCCCGTATGGTTGAAGTTCTTCAGTACTACAAAAACTATGAATACTGTAATCAAATGGGTTCTGTATTCTGATTGTCGATATTAAGCTTTCATTGGCTGTAGAAAAACAGTATATCAATGAAGAAAAATAGAGAAAATATTATAATTGTTATAGTGTACCCCGTGTTCCTCACCTAACCCTTAGCTGGCTAATTATGCACCATCGCACCGTGACGCGACACAAATTTGGGCCTCAACTATTACCACAAGCAAAGATCAGAGCCGGACCTTCCTTGGGTTCAGTTGGCACAAAGACACTCGCTTATAGGAGAGAGGATAATCATATGCTCTTCATAATTCTACAGACTAACGTATATATTCTGGGCCCTTTTTAATAAGTGACGAAGCCTCTTAGATTCGGCAATAAGTAATGTAAATAATAATTAACTCCGTACATATAAAAAACAAAGATATCAAGCAGACAGGGTAAAGTCTAAGCTAAGCTTAAAGCTGGGTTCACACGAGGACAATACAATAGACAGGACAATATTATTTTTTCGTAGCTCCGTGAACAGCATCGAGCACACAGGACTATGGAAAATGGATATAAAAAATGTTTTCTTACAAGCGGTAAAAATTAGACCATTTGTGTAGAAAGGTTTCTTGAAAATATATGGAAAAATATTTAAAAAAACGTCTTAGGTTTTATGATATCGCTAGACTGGTATGTCGGTCACGATAACCCGTTCACTGATAAAAATTATAAATAAAAGTGGAATAAAACTATATACCTACGTATTTTTACAATAATAATTAAAAAATTGTTGCAACAAGAAATGACAGTAGAAAAACTCAATCTATTTTAAATGTTCATTAAAACCTTATAAAAAAGGAGGTATTTAAACTCATCAAAATAACTTTTGCATTTACCCAATACCACTTTGTAAAAAGGTCCTTCAGACAATTTAATTCAATTACTATTATATAATTTAAAATTATCCATCTCACTGTTTTCATAGGTATCGCGAAAGCGACGAAACCGGTAACTGGTTATTCAAAACTTGTGGATTTAAGTATCGCTCATCTCACAATAAAATTACACCTAGAATTTTCACTAGCAAACTATGAAATCGGTTTTATGTTAATTAAAACAAGATTTTGCGAAATGTTTTTCCCTTTTTTAACATTTGTAGGTACACCTCTGTGGTGCTGTTTATTATGAATGTCAGAACACTTTATTAATATAACAAATTGTTGTTATATCATACGATGAATCAAAGTTTGTGTTATCAGTCGTCAAACGATAAAATTATATTTTTTTTACTTATTTCATTTATTTATTAATTCACACTTATTACATACTATACGAAAAAAAACAAAACGTTGAAAGTTATAAAGATGAGTACAGAAATCCTCTCGTCAAAAAATTAAATGTAGGCAACTGTGGATGAAATCGCTACAAAAGAAAACTTCGGAGACTATCTATTAGTATTTCAAGAATAAACATTTACTGTAGACATGCTTACATGGGAGACATAGCGCGCATACAAATCAAATCACCTGAAAACAGTCGAAACGCAATCAGTTTAATATCGAAAAGTACCCACTGTTCACCTTCCATTCGAGAGTTTTCGTTAATTCTTACAATAAAACTGAGGTGTTTATATAAGAAGAAGTGTTACCATGTTTTAGAAAACACCAAGAAGCGACATAAGTTTTCTTTGGTCGAAATTTGCACGATAAGAAGATCTCTAATAAGATAAGAGAAATGTTTCCTCACATGTTGGTCCAAGATCCTTTAAACTTCTAACTAAGGGATTACAAAACATTCATTCACTGGTACAGTTTAAAGTGTCTTGGATTAGCATGGAAAGAACAGATACACATTCTTCCAAAAAAAAAAATAAAAAAAATAAATGCATGCTGCAAATAAATCAAAATAATTTTTCTTTTCTTTTCTTTTCATGGTCATGTCTCATCATATTTAAATGATATAAAATTTTAATAATTAAAAAAGGAATGGCCCATACTCAGACGCTGAAGTCTTTTTAATTTTATTATTTTTATTTATTTATTTGGAAGTTCAACAAGGGATAGAACTCCACCATCTTTTATAATAAGTGTGTAAAATCAATTTAAGTAGCAATAAAGATTAATTTTAGTGAAAGATAAGAATAAATATTGAGTCAAAGAAATAAAATTGAGTTAAACATAAAAAACATAACTTTGTGGGCATTTTTTCCAATTTATGTTATAAATTAATTTTAAGATGTATTTTTCTAAAGTGTATCGTTGTAATTATGTTTCTATGTAAATAATATATGTATGGAAAAATTAACAAATAAAAAAATAATAAAAATAAAATAAATAGGCATGGTAAATATTACACAGTGTGTAAAATGACCGCAATGAACACTTAAGCCCTGTAAATGACTAGACTTTCATATCCCTTCTCAAAAATGTTTTCCCTCTCTGTTGCAACAAATTTAGATCTAAACTCCGTAGGGAGGAAATCCAGCCTGGCATACTCAAAACATTGTTGAATGACATAATAATCAAAAAATCTTAATGAATTGATCAATAAATTAGAAGTAATAAATCTATTTACTTCTATTTTTAGACAATTTCATTTGTAGATTGGCGGGCATACTTCCGTACGGCAATTTATACTAAGAAACAAATTGAATAAAAAGCGGACAGTTGTGAAACTAAATTCAAAAATATGTTTTGCGAAATTATCGAAAATGTTTTCCCTTTTTTGACTTTTGTAAAAGTACGTCTCTGCGCTCACTTGACATAATTTATAATGAATGTCAAATCACTTAAATTATATAAGAAACTGTTTATGTACAACGAAACGAGAGTTTTCGTTATCAGTCGCCAACTTAGTTCCCAAACGGTAACATTAAATACATTAAATACACGAGTTATAAACATGACCACAAAAATCATCTCCCAAAAAAATGAAATGAACGCAATTGTAGATGAAATTGCCACAAAAGAAAATTTCGGAGATTATGTGTCAGTGTTTAAGGAAGAAAAGTTTACTGGGGATAATTACATGGGAGACATAGCGCGCATACAAATCAAATCACCCAAAAACACTAAAAATGCTATTAATTTAATATTAAAAAGTGCCCACGGTTCACCGTCAATCCGAGAAAGAGTTCCCATTAATACCTTCTATGCAACGGAGGTTTTTATATACGAAACAGTGTTACCATGTTTTAGAAAGCACCAAGAAGCGAGCAAGCTTTCACCGAGAGAGAAAATTTCATTCGCCAAAATTTACAAGGCTTCATTGGAACATTACAAAGAGTTTCTTATTTTAAAAGACCTGACGAACGATGGCTATATATTGCACGATAAGAAGATACCGTTTGATAAGGAGCATTCTGTTCTAGCGGTGAAAAAAATAGCCAACCTGCACGCAGTTTCGTTTGCAATGAAGCAAAAGAATCCCGAGTTGTTTAGAAGACTGCAGAAAAAGCTTCCACATACTAGTAACTATGGAGCAGGAATGATGGAGTTCATACCGCATATAATCAAAAGTATTCTACAAATTATCGAATGCCCCTTTAACAAAAATAAGCTGGAGTGCTTTAAAACTGATACGGTGTTGGACAATGCCCTGGATGCAGAAAGTACAGAACCCTATAATACAATCTGTCATGGCGATTGTTGGAATAATAACATGCTCTTCAAATATTCGGTAATTAAGTTTTTTTTTTTGTTTCTTTATATCTAATTGATATTTAATCAAACATTTTAAGACTTGTATTGTTATAATTGCTAATCAGTGTTGCCAACCCCATTCTAGAGTAAAACCGTATACACGTTTAAAAAAACTGTAGATGTTTATTAAAAAAACTGTATATCTACAGCCTTTCCTAATTTTGTATTATTTAATGGTAGTAATAAATTAAACATATATCGGGAAGAAATATAAAACAAAAAAATTATGTTTTCAAATCAAATTTTTAATCAGTCTAACAAAATAAACTTGGAAACAATTCAATAAAAATATAAGACAATCATTATAACTATAAATACACTAAACAATATCAATATAGTTTTGTAGATTTTTTAATTTTTTTTTTATACTCGTTTGCGAGGGATTTTGGCTCTTAGAAACAAGAATACGAAATTTAAAGAATATACGCTTCAGTGAACGACAAAAAAAACCCATAGCCACGAAAAAATATAATATAATGCGAGGTAGTGAAAATCAGTATGAAAAAGTTATGTGACAATAAAATATTATTACCGTCTAAATTAAACGTAAAAATAACATGAAATTTTGGGCCAAAAGTAAAGAGGGACATTCAATTAGAATTATTATTTAAATTTGGCAAATAATATTTAACAAATTCAAATATTTTTATTACTTGTCCTTAAGAATTTAGTGAGATATAATGTGAAAATAAAAATGTATTTGAAATTATAAATAAATTTAAAAAATATATGTTATAATATCTAACATGTTATTTATATAAAGCTATCAGCTAATTTTCAATTTGTAAATGCATGCTTTTGTTGAATTTTTCGAGGTTTTGATAAAGCTGAGTTAGTGAACGAACTACATAGCAAGTAAAATAGATGGCGATAGCATTAAAAAAAACTGTAGATTTAAAAGTCAAAACTGAGAAGATTTCCAAAAAACTGTAAATCTACAGTTAAAACTGTAGGGTTGGCTACACCATTGCTAATTCAAAAAGAAATATTGCCCTCAATTTGGTAATAGTTTTAGCTTTTACCTGATATTTCATTGATATTATTGTAAAATAGTTTTTTCTCTCCTCAATATAAATGAATCATTTCTTAACACTTTTCAAATATTTAGTTGCAGAAAGTATTTAGAAAATTATGATTTAAATTAAACATATAATAAGCTCCGAGAGAGGTTTATCAAAATATAACGGAAATGTGTAAATATTATTTGCTGAGACGTTAAAAAATATACGTTGCATTTTTATATTCATATTTTATTAATTAATATTATTTATGACATATTTAATATTAAAAAAATCGGAATTCAAACTGAATGTTTATTTGAATTAAACATATCAACAATGTTATTATTAGCGCACTTAATAATACGTGTGTGCCCTACTTCAAGATTTAAAATAAAATTTAAAAAAAATATTACCGAACTATTTCTTGGTGTAAATAGTTTTTGTAGCCTGGTATTCTAATTAAACATGTAGTGAATAATTAAAATTTTCAGGATGGAGCATTGATCGACGTTATACTTATCGACTGGCAAATAGCAAGATTCGCTTCTCCCGTCACAGACCTAATCTACATGGTATTTCTTTCAATGGATGAATCTCAAATCGATAGCAACTTTGAGGACATTCTAAATATTTACTACGAGACCCTTAGCACCTCTCTCTCGGACCTGGGCTGTGACGTCACCTCGTGTTATCCTGAGAGGGTTTTCAGGGAACATTTGAAGATGAAAATGATATTTGGACTCTTTATGGCGATCTGTGCATTGCCCCAGACTTTGTCAGACCCGGATGAGGCTAAAAGTGTGGAAGAAATGAGCGAAAACATGGATAATGGAGTATCAAACGTAAAGGTTTCTGATGTTGCAGCAAAGAGAATTAATGGAATTGTTAATTATTTTGTTAAGAATAATATTATTTAATTAACGCGTAATATATTTTTTTATATTATTATTTAATATTATACAATATTCGCATAAAATTAGGCGTATTTTTATACTCTGATAAGCATTTTTGTTTCAAGATTTTACTATTATTTTTTTTAAAAATTGTTATTTACACTATTACTAACTTCTTAAACATTTAAGTGAAAATTCTTGATGGAAGTTCATTATAATTTATTGTAGAAGTAAAATACGAGTGATAACTTTAATTCTTAAATTTTTAATATCATGTGACCGGTTTCATCGCTTTCATATCTTCGAGACTGTTTTATTTATGATAAAATTCAATATATTTATACACAACAGAGGTTAGGACAGAGAATTCAAAATTATGTAACAGTAAATTCAACTAAATTGCAAACAATCATACTCACGAGGGAAAGAACAATAAAAATAATATATATATACAATATATTGAGTTTTTCTACGGACATTTCTTGGTAAAACTGCGTTTTAATTATAATAATAAAAGTACGTACATAGTTTTATTCCACTTTTATTTTAAAAAAAATACCAGTGACCGGGTTTCGTCGTGAACGACATCGTCGGTCATCAGACTGGTGACTGACGATGTCGTTTACGATGAAACCCGTTTACTGGTAAAAAAATTATGAATAAAAGTGGAATAAAACTATATACGTATTTTTATTATTATAATATATACAATAGTTAAACCTATTAAAATATCAAGTCATTAGTTAACTCGAATTGAATTATTTATTTGAATAATTTATTTGATTTAATAGCATAATTATACATTTTTACAATTTAAAAAAATTTCACTTGTTATATTTTTACTAAAACTAAAATCCCACCAAGCCACTTTTTGTAGCTTGTTGGTGAAGATTATATTTATACTGACTTAATAATATTATTTACATTTATAAAAACAATGAATAACATATAAAAATTAACAGCCGGAAAGATCAGAATAAACATGTTTATACAAATAATAATATATAAATTTATTTTTTAAATACAAGAAAATACATGAAAAAATAAAATATTTACACCTAAGCTACTATTCATATATAAACTCTTGATCGAGTAGCCACTCTCTTATTTTGCTCTTGTTACAATGTGAGTTAAATTTAAGTTCTTTTGGTAATAAATTAAAAATTCTAGGTACTAAATATTTGAGAGTTCTATTTCCATATTTATTGCATACTTTTGGTACTACCAAGCCATCATTAGACGTGAAGCGTGTATTATGGTTATGTTTGAGAGGAAACTTGAATGTATTACTATGAAATTGTTCCAAAATGATGCAAAGCCACAGTAGTCCTCGAACAGGCAGAGTTTTGATTGTTTTGTACAGGAGATCATTATTACTTCTTTGTTCGTAAATCTCTGCAGGTACAATTCGCTTAACTATAGAATACTGTAGACCCTGGATCATTTTAATATTAGTTTTAGTCGAATGTCCCCACGACTTTATACCATATCTTATTATTGATTCTACTAAAGAAAAATAAATAATTTTAAGAGTGATTTTAGGCAAAATAAAAGATAACTTATAGAAAGTACTCACAAGAGTCCGCAAACAAAGTTTGAATATATGACGATCCCATTTAAAATTATGATCAATAAAAATACCCAAATACTTATACTCCTCCACAAATTCTATGAGTTCACAATTACATGTGTTAGAAATACCATCATGCAAGCAATCTGTGCAATGAGCAATAATATTAGGCAAAACATATTTTTTGGCATGAGGAGATTTTATGTATAAGCATTTAGTCTTTTTTGCATTTATAATGAGACCATAGTCATGAGCCCATTTTAACAATTTATTGAAATCACTTTGCAATATCTCTTGTGATTCTAATGGGTTTTTATTGGAAATAACTAGTGCGGTGTCATCTGCAAAAATAAATCTCCTTACTTCTTTAAAAACGTTGCAAATCACTGACACATAAATTATATACAATTTAGAACCCAAGATAGACCCTTGTGGCACCCCTGATAGGCATTCCCTCGCTAGACTTAATGAATTCTTTATTTTTATACTCATTTTCCTCCCCACTAAATAATTTGAAAAAAAAAGTTAATAATTACCCCTTATGCCAATTGACTCCAAAATACATATTAATTTAGAATGACACAAAGTGTCAAAAGCTTTTGAGAAATCGATGAAAAGTACAGTGACATGATGCAAAATATTTAATTTGTTATTGATGAAATCTGCGAAATCCTGCAGCAAGTCATCGCAACTCTTTTTTTTTTGAAAACCATATTGGAAAGGATCAATGATGTTGAACTTTTTTAAATAAATATCTAAATAAATGCAGACATATTTTTCTAAAATTTTTTCAATTGCAGGTAAAAGTGAAATTGGTCTATAATTATTAACAATTGAATGACCCCCCCCTTTGTAAATTGGTCTAACTATGCTATGTTTAAACATCTCCGGAATCACACCAGTCAGCAAAATAATATTTATAAGGTGTGTAATTATAGGACCTAACACCGAGACATGTTTTTTGATATCGCACATTCTTATATTGTCAATACCGGTTGTTTTAGAATTTTTCATGGAGCTTATAATTTTTGCTATTTGAGAAGTTTTAGCTCTAGGCAAATACATTGAATGCTGTTTTGGTGTAAACGTGATTTCACTGGTTTCAAAGGTGCATTTGTGCAGCAAGTCTTTCACTCCAACCTCAAAAAAAGATCCAAATTTTTCTGTCGTGTCTTCTATTGAATTTTTCAGTAAAAAATATTTTTCAATAACTGTGTCACAATCAGTTTTATTATTTCTTCCTAATACTTTATTAATTTCATTCCAAGTAGACTTAATGTCATAGCCGCAACCATAGAACCTGTTATTATAATAGTTTTTCTTTGTTTTGAGCACATATTTGTTTAATTTATTTCTATATGCTTTGAATTCGCTTTCAAAAGTTAAGTTAATTAAAATAACTTTGTTAATGATCCTTAAAACAAAAATAACTTAATTTAATTTACTTTCATGTAATTTTGAATTCTGTATCCTCTGTTTTGTATAAATACATTGAATTTCATAATAAAGATACCAGTCTCGAAGATGCCGGGAAAGCGATAAAACCGGACACAGGATATTCCAAATTTGTAGATTAAAGTATCACTGTCTTTTATTTCTATAATAAACTAATTTCTTGTTCCAATTCTATTTTGGTATTGCTTAAAAATTAAATAGCACTCTTACATACCTTTTAGATTTATAAAAATCATGTTTTTAAGTGCAATCGGTATTTTGTTTGAAAACTTTTTAATGTATTTTTCAAGCAACTCTTTATTGTGAACGCCTTTCATAGATAAAACAGAAATAAAATTACAAGCTATTGGTATAAGAGATCCTTTATTATAATTTTTCAGGTCTTAAGTAAGTAAAAGAAAACCGTTGATTCAAATTAATAATTCCTTGTCTTCTCCGATCACTGTTACTTCTGGAGTACCTCAAGGAGCCCACCTTGCTCCATTATTATTTAATATTTTTATAAATGATATTATCAACGTTCTTCGAAATACAAAATTCTGGCTTTTTGCTGATGACAACAAGGTACTTAAACTGATTGAATCTCCCAATGATTGTCTTCTTTTTCAACATGATATTAATTGTTTTAATGAATGGTGCGACATCAATTGTCTTCAACTTAACATTGACAAATGTAAAATAATATTTTTCTCGCGACGAAAAAAACCTATACAATTCAACTACAAACTAAAAAATACTTCCCTTTCAATGGTTTCGTCAATAAAGGATCTTGGCATTACTTTAGATAGTAAACTCTCCTATTGTGAACACATTGATAATATTGTAAACAAATCTCTCAAACTTCTCGATTTTATCAATAGAGTGACGGCGGACTTCAAAAATATTAATACCATCAAAACTCTTTATTGCTCACTGGTTCGACCCCATCTAGAATACGTTTCTCCCATTTGGTCTCCATTCTACAGGACTCGTATTGACCGTATCGAGTCTGTCCAACACCGTTTTCTAAGAAAAGTGGCATGGTTGCTCGGATTACAAAGGGGTAATTATTCTTATTTTAAAATAAAGCAATCTCTTAATGTGTCTTCATTGGAGAGATGTAGAACTGAGATGGACCTTATATGCATTTTCAAAATACTTAATGCTTTAAGTGATGTCCCATCTCTGCTGCAATCAATTTCTTTTCATGTTCCCAACCGTGTCACCAGAAGTCAAAATCTGCTATTTATAAAATCTTATAAGAGCAACTTTGGTTTTTATGCCCCAATGTCCAGAATGTGTAGATTAGTCAATTCATCACACGACTTGGAATAGATCTTCCGGCTTTTCGTAGATCTCTTCGCGACTAAACAGTGTGGGATGAAGTTGGATTGGCATGGTTTAGCTCAAAGTTTTAGGTCTTTCGTTTTTTTGAATATATTGGATACAATTATTGTTTTGCCCTTGTTTGTCTTTGCTAAATAGTTTTATCTTCTTTTTGTTCAGTTTCTTGCATTTATGTTTCTTCATGTAACTGTTGTAATTGGCTTAGGCCGTAGGTATATAATAAATAAATAAATAAACAAATAAATATTTATTTTATAAGTATTTTTACACTGGAATATTTCATAGTCCCTGGACTGGCACCCGAAGCGTAAGACTGATCATCTTACCTTCACGTCACATAAAAAAGATCAAGATACGCTGCGATTGGTGTACCAATGCAGTGCCCTATGCACCATAAGTTGCGGAAAGGGAATGATGATGATGATGAAATCCTATAGAAATGAACATTCCAAATTATTATTATACTTTGGACGAAAAAGCGGCATGCTTTAGCTATATATTGATTTTTCAATCACTCCAAATCACTTCCGCGCTAGACCTTTTCATCGGACGCAGACGGTACAGATGAAGCTAGGCTTTGGAAATGACTGTTTCTACTGTTTCTACTGTTTCTTCCAAAGCCTTCTTCTTAATTCTTAATTTCGCATTTATTTTATTTAAGGCACGTAACTTATCCCGCAATGAGGAATTCTACTGTTTTCTAATTTATTTATTTTCTAATAGCGTACTATTTAACTAAGCAAATATATATATATATATGTATGTATATATATATATATATATATATATATATATATATATATATATATATTGTGCTTTATTTGCAAAGATATGATTTTTTAAGGTTATATTATCAAATACCGCGCCAATTGACTGTAATCAGTGTGTCACTTTTCAGTATTGACATCATGAAACGGTAGGCGTTCTCACTTTCACTGACCGCGGTAAGTTGTATTTCTCCAGCCAATAACAAAACTGACAAGAATCTATGGAATATTGCTTTGATTACTTCATTTAGTTGATCGTAATTTGCTCATTTCTATGTTATGGTTGTTTTTACGAACGTTTCGATTTAGAAAAACCTAGAAAGTTGACATAATCTCTGGTTGAAATGTCAACAAAGTATAATTTGCCGCATTTTAGGTCGTAGATCGTAATCGAATTATTCGCCGCCAAATTACCAATCACGATTTATACTCTTTTTTTTTCTATGGTCAAAACGTTCCTTACAAGGTGCGGGGGCTTTAAAGCGGAAACCGGAAATACAACACGTGGATATAAGGAGTGACGTCATTATTTACGATTTTAAAATGAATACTATTTTTAACATTTTTTATTTATTTTTGCGTGCGTTTTTGAGATATTTCATCCTACTCCAAAATTTTTTAATATTCACGTGTACACGAAAATTTTTTGAAAATTTAATTCCGGGTTAGGCTGGAATTCCTCATTATTGTAACTTTTTCAGAATTTGCGTAGCGTAGCCGTCACAGTGTATTTGAATTATGCCTTGATAGCAGAACAACCCCGCTCTTTCAGTCAATATTTTTTTGTAATAAATAAAAGCGTAAATTTGTTATTAAAACGCCGTACTTCAAATTATTCTAGCTACTTGCGTTTAAAAGTTATAACGGTTTTAATTATATAATGTACCACCGGACCCCTGTATAATGAAATATCTCGAGACGCAAGGGGTGGGAGTTTTGAGTAATAATCGAGTCCCACATCTAGAACACATGTAAAAAAAATCAGCTGATTATGAAACATTAGATGTTTATGGCTATTTTTGATCTCATATTCCTGTGCCATTATGAAATATTGCAAATTTAAAACATAAATTTATCCAATAATGTTTGAGCATCTCTAAATGCTTGCAGACTGGCTGGATTTCCTCCCTAGGGAGTTATTCGTATTTAAATTTATTTCAACAGAGAGGAAAAACATTGTTAAGGAGGGAATATGGAAGTCTAGGCATTTATAGGGCTTATGACTTGTCATTGGCTGATTTAAGTGGCCACTTTACACACTGTAACGTTCACCATTCTGCCCATGTTTAAACATCCACATGTCCTCAACTCTTCCATCTGTCAACTTTTGTGAAGTAAAAGAGCTGAAACCTTTATAACGTGGGTGAGATTCATCCGGCTGAACAAAATCACCTACCAGGCAACGCCTAAATTTAAATATGAATAACTTCCTAGGGAGGAAATCCAGCCAGTCTTAAAGCATTTGGACATTCTCAAACATTGTTGAATTACTACCTGGTAAAAGAAAAAGTATAAAAAATTGGAAAATAGTTTTCAGGCGTTGCCTAGTAGGTGATTTGGTTGGATGAATCTCACTCACATAATAAAGGTTTCAGCTCCTTTACTTCACAAAAGTCAACAGATGGAAGAGTTGAGGAAATGTGGATGTATTTAAATTTATTTCAACAGAGAACGAAAAAGTTTTTGAGAAGGGAATATGGAAGTCTAGGCATTTACAGGGCTTATGACCTGTCATCGGCTGGTTTAAGTGGCCACTTTACACACTGTGTAACATTCACCATTCTGCCCATGTTTGAACATCCACATATCCTCAACTCTTCCATCTGTTGACTTTTGTGAAGAAGAGTTGAGGAAATGTGGATGTTCAAACATGGGCAGAATGGTGAATGTTACACGGTGTGTAAAGTGGCCACTTAAACCAGCCGATGACAGGTCATAAGCCCTGTAAATGCCTAGACTTCCATATTCCCTTCTCAAAAACTTTTTCGTTCTCTGTTGAAATAAATTTAAAGACGAACAACTCCTTAGGGAGGAAATCCAGCCAGTCTGCAAGCATTTGGACATAATCAAACATTGTTAAATGTGGATGTTTAAACATGGGCAGAATGGTGAATGTTACACAGTTTGTAAAGTGGCCACTTAAACCAGCCAATGACAGGTCATAAGCCCTGTAAATGCTTAAACTTCCATATTCCCTTATCAACAATGTTTTCCCTCTGTTGCAACAAATTTTGATTTGAATATCGGATACTTTTTACCATGAGAAATTCCGCTAACAATAAATTTATGTTGAATAAATGTTTGATGTCGACCACTCCAGGAATCTAACTCAAAAACCATTAGACCACAAGGCGGACAATCAAGTCAGTGAATTACTTTCCTACGTGAGTGAAAATATATAAGCTATCATTTAATTTAATCAGTGTTAAAAATTCCCACACATCGCGTGTTTAAATTATTAACAAAATATTTTTTGGTCGTTGCGTTGTCAGAAATTAGATGTTCGCAACATATAATTTATCTTGTCATGTACTGTAAATAAAACAATGTTCTATAAATATACGAGTAGATCTGTTATTTAATCAGTAGACTTGATAACTTTATTCCGGTAACACATAACCTGACTTAGCAATAGGAACCAAAATGGAGTCCGCTAATAGTACTATAGAAATGAACGGGATAAAACAAATTATCCATGAAATTATACGTGCAAAAGACGTTACCGATTACAATATAGTGATTAAAAAAGACCCGTTTACCGGTGATAATTATTTAGGAGACATATCACGCATTAAAATAAATTCTCATAAATCTAATAAAAATAAAACAATCGAGTTGATAATGAAAAAAGCCCCGCCATCTGCCACGACCAGGGACGCTTTTCCGATCACAAATTTATATAAAAACGAAATATTCATGTATAATTCTGTTTTCCCCGCTTTGAAAAAAGTACAAGAAGATTGTAACATCCCAGTTAATGAAAGATTAGCGTTTGCTAAACTTTTTAAAGCTACTTCTGAAGAGTTTAAAGAATTTCTTATTCTGAACGACCTGTCAGTTGACGGGTTTACAATGTACGATAAAAGATTACCACTGGATGTGGAGCACACCTCTCTCGCTCTTCAAAATATGGCCAGAATGCACGCTGCTTCCTTTGCGATTAAAGAAAAAACTCCCGAATTATTTAATGAATTATTAGAGAATCTTCCCCAAACTATAAACTATGGAGATCGCATGCCGCAATACGCTCAGCAGTCGATTGAAATGGTGCTTCCCGCCATAAAATCATCAGTAAACAGATCTAAAATTGCATATTTTACAACCAACTTTGGCGAAATTATTCAAAACGCCTTGGACGCGAAGCTATCAGCCCCTTATAATACAATTTGTCATGGAGACTGCTGGAATAATAATATGCTCTTCAAATATAAGGTATGTATGTTATAATTCATAGTTAAAAATCGCTTCGATCGTTCATGTCTTATTATATTATTTTGATATTTTGTATATTATGCAAAACTAGTATACAAACATTATACTTCCAGTTGCACTTTTGGTCGAAAAAGAGAAAACGCATTTTTTAAAAACGAACGTTGTTCACCACCAAGAATCAAACCCATGCTCGGCCTATTCTCAATATAAGAGAGGTTCGAAATTTTTGAAGAATCAGCAAACTTGTTAAATATTACCTTTATGAAATTCGCTTAAATGTTTATGTTGATAAAGTACAAATTCTTATACTGATATTCGTGTACATCGTAAACATATCTGCGATGGGTCTTTTTATTTCGAATTTTCTAGAACCATTGTGTATCTGTATTTATAAAAAAAAAAAAAAAATCTATCCTTTTTTTTAAACTTGTAAAATATATTCCTCGGCACGGGATTTCCTAGTGAGGAATAGATTTTTGCCAAATCATGTATATTTTTATATCAATGAAATACTTCATAAATAATCATAAATAAATTTTGGTTTTAATTTCAGAATGGAAGGGCCGCTGAAGTAATTTTCATAGACTGGCAGCTTTCACGGTTCGCCTCTCCTGTTACAGACATATCCTATCTGTTGTTAATGTCTCTGGATGAGGATCTATTAAATGGCCATTTTGAAGATCTTCTCAACCTTTACTATTCTACCCTGGAGTTGTCTATGAAAGCATTGGGCTGTGACGTTAGTGTCTGCTACCCTAAAGATGTCTTCGAGAGTCAGTGTAAGAAGAAAATGGTGTTAGGACTTATCATGGCATTGTGTATTATTCCGTCTACTTTGTCCGACCCCGGGGACGCGAAGAGCATTGAAGAGCTAGTTGGGGAATTAAACAGTGGGGTTAATAGCGTAAGTGTAGGAAAACTAGCTGCTACAAGATTAAATGGCGTAGTTAATTTTTGTGTTAATGGTGATTATGTATAATAATGATTAAACCGGATTGTGGTCTCGTGTTAAGTGTTAAAGACTCGTGATTCAGAGGTCCTCGGATCTCAGTTCAATCCCGCTCTACGACAATCTGAAACGCTTTATACAAAAGTGAGTTACTTACAACGCGTTGAAAATGGTCACCAAAATAGGAAAACAGGAGAAACTCGTTTATTCGAGCTTCAGTCATCCGGATTGCCAAATACCGAGATCGTTATCAGGAAATAAATGAGACGGGTTTAATTTGAATTTAATTGGGCAATTAACTTTGCTGCACATGTTTACGTAAGTTTTTGATGTGATTCCAATTCACTGTTGTCCTTAAAACGTGTAAAATGCCTTTCTAAATATGTATATACTGTCAAGTGCACCATCTCTTACACAAAACAGTTATCATTTATAAAACTACTTGAATACGTTGTGATTATGTATTTAAATAAATTTATTAAACCTGTTCTGATTCGTTTCTTAATAAAAGTTATTTAAAGTAAATTCTGATAGACTTTGATAATAATACTTCACAATACAATCATTTTATTTCTAAGAGCCTCAAATTTTTCGAGCTTGACAAAATGCCTTACAACTCTTTTCAATCTCCGAGCGCATAAATCAGACATGACTATCTTATCTTTTTTTTTTGAACGATTTTCATCAGCAAATATGTCGTTTATATTCACAGCTTCTTCTTTGTTTCCCAAGGAGAGCGGAAGTCCGAACAGAGACGACAGAAGACCAAAAACCATCTTCTCTTCAATTTGTTTCTCGTATATAAACCTCGGGTAGCACTTGTTGACTTCATACCCCAGCTCCATCAATCTGGCAGAGAGACTGGTGTAGTAGTCTTCTATGATCTGATGGTAGTAATTAGAAGTGAATTCCTCGTCTGTATTGAAGAAGATCAGGTAGGCAAGTTCTATTACTGGTGAAGCATATCTTATCATTTGCCAGTCGATCATTATTAAATCGACAGGTTTATTTCCCTGTGAATCATAAAATATCGAAACAGAGGTTAGTTAGAATACTGGAGTATTATTTTTGTTAATTATTTATTGAATCCAACACAGTCACAAAAAAAAATACATGTTAACAACATAAATGAACCGGGTTGCGGTCCCGTGGAAGTATTGTGGACTCACGAGCCAAAGGTCCGAGGTTCAAATCCCACTTTACCACAACTCGATTTTCATTTTTCCAGCACAAGTTATTTACGAATTTTAGGAAATGGTCTGAAAATTCAAACATTTGAGATTTAAGAACTCAAATATTCGTCGTATATTTAAAAAAATTAAAGTAAAAACAAATAACTATTACAAAACGGGTTTCACATGGAACGAACACTATTTTTAAAAACATTAAACGCAGTTCACCAGAGCTGGCATTCTGAACGGAATAGCGCGAATAGCGAACGCTTATTAAGTGCGTATTTAGTACGTAAAACGGGCTAAAAAAACGTTTTCTACAAGCGCTATGAAAGCGTTTTCTAAGGCCGCGAGAGCGTTTAGTGCGTTTAGCCCTGGGCTGCTTTTATGAACTACTAAATAAATAAAAATAAGTACTAAGTCGTTATAAACAAAATGTTAATTTAAATTTAACCACAAAGTAAGTGTTTCAAATTTTTTATGAAATTTGATATATTAACCCAGATTAAATATAAGTATGCGATGATCATGACAATATTTTTTTGTATTAAAAAAAATGTTGGGTTTAGCTTGTTGATAGCCAGTTGGAAATAACAGAAGAAAAATGAAGTAAATGCTTTAATGTGTATTTATTATATGTTCGATCCTGATAAAGAGGATGTGAAATATTGGATTGAAAAGTGGTTTAACACTGCAATATTTCTTTGTTCCTGGACTGGCACCAGAAGCGTAAGACTGATCAACTTACCTTACTGTACACATGTGGGCTTTTTTTGTCATTGTATTTTATTATAGATTACGTAGAGAACTTTAATTTGCCTTATAATTTAGGTTTATTGGTAAAAACTGTATTTTTTTGTAACGGCTGTTATTTTCTCAAAATTAATAAATAAATAAAATACAAAATACAGGTACATTGCATCGACGAATATCTTCAAATTGTATATTTTATTTAAATATATTATTATTATATTAGATAATTTATGTAGCGCTATTTTTGTTTAAATCGCCTCTAAATACTACTAAATACCTTTGTTGAATTACATTATAAAATAAAATTAAATAAAATTAAATAAAACAAAATAAAAAGACGCATAATTATACAACCTGAGTTTTTTCAGTACGGGAAAATATCACATACTACGAATACCGATAAAAATATATGAAGTAGATTTAGAATAACTAATTGTATTTTCAAAATCAATATGGATATTGTGGAGAAATGTTTTTATACATACATGTAAAAAAAAAATATTAAAAATATGCTGCTAGAAAAACGCGACGTGTTTGGCCTTAGTTGTTGTGACGTCAAGATTCGTGATAATGTTCTAAACAAATTTCAATGGCCATGAACAAATATACATGAATCGTGTTAGGCGCGTGGCCGTTTTTGCTTTTCAATTCAAAATTACAAATTTAAAAGTATTTTTCATGCTACTAATAATTAGCAAAAATTTTTTTTACTGGACTGTATTTTATTGACCTGTATTACTTTGAAAATGTAAAAAAATGTGATTTCTATTACTGCATAAGATTTAAACACCAGAATAATATTGTTAAGTGGCATCTGTACTAGAGATAATGATTATATTTATGTGTTGATTACCTTCCGCACTGCATGTGCTCATAATGATTACGTACGTTATTATTTCCAAGGTTAATTTATTACATAACAAATGTCAGAAAGGACGCTGAACAAAACATGAAAGTTATGCAACACATTGTATTAAAAAATCAAGAAAATTACTTCAAAACATGAATTCATTGAATCACTGGATAAAAATAATTGATTTCAGGATCCGTACGTATTATTACAATAAGACAGTATTAAATAAGAAATTTGTCAATATTCGATATATTTATCGATTATTCGATTTCAGTAGAATCTATTTTATCATTTCAAAATTCGACTTCTCTTATCCACCCTTCGTAATAGAGGGCAGGTATTCAAACATGTTTATAAAGATTTGAAGATGTTTCTGATTGTTCTGTGAGAAAATGCACAGCACAAATACACATGGGTGCATAGTACTGCATAGTAATACAATTTACTACATTATTTATTTATTTATTTGACGGACTTATGCAGTCCACTCTAACGATGGTATATACAATTTCTTATAATAAATACAGTCTCTAATAAAATAAAATACATCAAAATAAAATTAAAGCTAGGACAAAAAAAATAATATTTACTACCTCAAGACAAGATCCGGTCTATCTTAGTGGTGTTTTAAATCTATAAAGACTTACACCAAAAAAGTCCAGATCTTGACTCGAGTTTACAATACGTCATAATCGGGACGTTGGTGCATGCAAGCCATAGTTTGTGCTGTTTTGATCGAGGAACAGCACATTATTACTTCGCAATCGGCGGATTGGAACATTGAATGCCACTTGTTCCAGTAACGATGGTACATCAATTAAGCCATTCAGCAAATTAAACATAAATATAGAGTCAATGTTATTTCTACGTTTTTGTAGACTTGAGATTTTTAACATTGACTCCATTTCTCCGTAAGTGTAGTCTCCCCTCTCGAGGCCAATCATCTATGCTATTTTTCTTAGCAAACGATGTTGCACCGATTCGATATGATTTATCCGGTCTACATAGAAGGGAGACCAGATCACAGATGCATATTCTAAAAGAGGACGAACAAGTGAGCAATATAGTTTTTTAACCGTGTACATATTAATTAAGTCACTAGATGTCCTGCTAACAAAACTCAAGAGTTTTAGTGACTTGGTAATCATAGTATCAATATGTTCATAAAAGGTAAGTTTACAGTCCATGATAACTCCGAGGTCCTTAATAGACTTGACTACATCTAAATTAATATTTTCTATTTTGTAATCAAAGAAGATTCTATAAAAATACATTATTTTACATTTTTTAAATATTTAATTCTAGGTAGCTGGCTTTGCACCACATATTAAAGTTATCAATATCTGACTTAGGCCGCAAACAGTCATTTGTATTTTGAATTATTTAAAAAATTTTACTGTCGTCCGCAAAGAGACAAAAACGAGAAAAGGATAATACATTTGCTACATCGTTAATAAATCAATTAAAATTAAAAAGAAGGGGTGCCAGATGGGCACCCTGGGGTACACCTGATGTAACATCGATACTGGCTGATAAACAGTTCCCAATCATAACCTTTCGCTGTCTTTCCACATAGATTCTATGAATGACAATAACGGGTCATTTTTAGAAATGACGGACTTGTAACCTTAAAAGATGACATACTTAATAGAGGTAGTAAAAAAATATATTTAACTTGTTCCAGACTTTGAAACTGTGTTTTTTTATAGTTAAAAAAATATATTAAGTACATAAGGAAGTCAATAAATAAGTACCACTTAATAGAATAATGGCGTTACGTCATCTTTTAAATTCTACCTTCGCACAATTCGCTATTTCGCACATTTTTTTTAATTGAGCAAAGTTGGAAATGATTGGACTTTCTGATAGCGGTGAATTATTTGCTTTGATCGGCTGTTCGTACGACATAAACAGGTTTACGATATGTTGAATTTTGAAAAACAAAAATAAAATTAAAGAATACGTTTAAAATTGTAGAAATATATATATTCGAAGATTGTTTCCGAAAGACACGGTATAGTGATAGATGAAACGGATTGACGGCATATTTTTGACTATCGTGGAAGAATGTGATCCCAATGGAAAACGTATATTTTAAGAACGCAGAGTGATTGAAAAAGACAGCATGTTATAGAACTCTTTATTAAGAAAATAAAAAAAAGGCTGATACTCAACTAACTGTTGACAAATTTATAAAGAGACCACCCGAAAGTACTTAAACACGCCTCATTATGTACATTGATAAATATTTTAAATTAATTATTGATATTATATATTCCAAACTACAATTTTCGATGATTTTTTTACATCTCTCGACTTTCCAACATTTCACGTTCGCATACATTTTCAGGAACCAATTATGTGAGAAAGTCGAGAGCTTACTGTACACCAAATATTAATGATTTCTCAAGTAAATAAAATAACTATCACTTGCCTTCAGAAAAATAACAATATTTACGGATATTTATGAATTTACTCCATATTATAAATTTAAAAGGTATCCGGAGATGAAAAAACAAAAAAATCGCCTAACTCTATGACAAGAATGAGTAAAAGATATATAGCCAAGAAATAAATTTATTCGATAAAGATACGACCTTTTTTCAGCTGCGTATTATTTTGATGATTACTTCTTTCTGAGTTATCGTCCGTAATTAACCGATATCTCATGTCGACTTTTCCAGGAATCGAACCCGAGAGTTTCGGTTCTATTTCATACACAGAATTGCATTCTTCATCTGTTGACACAGATAAACTTTATTATTTCACATTTAAGTGATTGTAATAAAATATGTGAAAAATATTTTTCCTGAACATTTTTGGGTTAGCCTTGGATATTACATACTCGTATTATGATAATGTGCAATCTAATTTGATAAAAGTTTATTTAGAATGTACTTACATAATAATAGCATAACCTTAGGTAAAACCCTTAAGTCTTCGTAGTTAATTTTATTTACTTTGCGATTGGTGTTATACATACAGCTTGCCCAGCATATTACACGTACAGCATTTGAGGACTAAATTCGCCTTAGCTGTGTTCACCTGCAAGGAAAAATTGCTCGTTGCTGAACAAAAAATGTCGCCCGATAGAGCTCTCTGTAATCTGATAGCTTCAGCATCTTTATGCACAATAATATTAATCCAGAAATACATAATATGTACGTAAGTGGATTGAGGGATATTGGAAAGTGAATTCTTTACCGACTAGGATAACATTGATTGAAAATAATTACAAAACTTTTAAAAAGCCTTGAATTTTTTTTTGGAAGCTACCAGATCTGTACATACGACCGGACCTATAAAAGGGCCACGGATAGTAGCGAGAAGCTTCATTCTATATTCATAGAAAGAGGGAATAGGACAAAACCACAGGATGTCTTCTGAAGATTGATTAGGATATCCGCAGCGGGCACGAAAGAAAATAAACAATATTGATCAGAAAAATTATTATCACCCTAAAATTAAAAACAGAAAATATATGTGTTTATTCGTTTACCCGTCACAATAACTCCTAAACGGTATGTCGTGACCACGTGAAATTGAGACACATCGTTGTGGATCCAATTCGCAGGTCATTTAAGCATTTTTAAATTTTAATTTACCCGGCTGTGCTTGTTTTTTACTGAAGTATGATTTTTTATTCGACGTCAAACCGCTTCCAAACGGTAAGCCGTGGCAAGCAAATTGAGGTGCGGTTTTTATAATAGGTACTCGTGTTGCCATTTTAAGTTTCATTAGACCTTTTTCCCTACTGTAAGAAGTCAAAGAAAATTGAAATTTAGATGCATAAAAATAAACAGAAAACAAATCGATTGATACATTTTTTTCTAAATTTATCTTATCAGTCGGGTAAACTGGAGAGGTATGTACGCGTATAAACTGCGTTCTCATAATTGATATAATTTGTGATAGTTTCTTCGACTGTAGGCCTTACTTATAAACCTGGTATAAAGTTACGCTAAGGCATAGTGGAAGATGAGGATGGGAAAATCATTATTATTAGTCGATATTAGTTAGTAGTCGGGTAAACTGGAGAGGTATGTATAAACTGCGTTCTAATAATTAATATGATTTGTGATAGTTTCTTCGACTGTGGGCCTTACTTATAAACCTGGTATAAAGTAACGCCTACGCATAGTGGTAAGATTAGGATAGGAATATTATTCTTATTTTAGTACTATAATAACGATGGTATTTCTATCTGAATTATACCGCTATGCCTAGGCGTAACTTTATACCAATTTTAAGAATAAGGCCCTTGTACACCATTAATTGAGAAAGTTTTGTATTTTGGATCTTTGTAGCACTAACTTTGTAGTTCACTGTTATATTTTAAAGGTAATAAAATTACTTTGTTTTATGAACCACTTTTTTATCTTAACTCACGTTGCCTTCTTTAGGGTTATATAATAACTAAATATACATATGTAAAAGAAACCTTTATTATAAACAATTACCTCCTCCTCTATCCTTTTCGGCACCCACTGTTCTTCAGTGTTTCTTTTACGTTTGTATATTTAGTTATTATATAACCCCGAAGAGGGCAACGTGAGTTGCCGAAACTAGTCCGCTGTGACAATAAAAAAAGTGGTTCACAAAACAAAGTAATTTTCTTTATACTTTTAAAAGAGAAAGTTTAGTGCTAGAGTTTCACTAAGATTGTCAGATAATTTAACAAAGATGGAGAACACTAACCAATGATTGTCATAATCCCCGTGAACGCGTAATCTCTCCGATTTTTGTTAAAATATGTGTCTAGATTTTTTTAAGAGTAAAAATAAATTCATTCAAATCATCTAATTGCAAAGAACTTCATTGACACAGAGACAATAGTCTCACATCGGACAAAATCATATGTAATATAATGTCAGAACCGTGGAAATTAAATTGGTCGCAGAGGTTGATGATAGCTGATAGATGGGCAACACATGTCATGGTCTTGTTTGAATTGTTATTTTTTGTTGATTTATTTATAAAGTTCTTTATTACTTTTAGCACATAACTACCTTTTTCTAAAAACAGAGTTTTGGTTGATTTAAAAAAGAATAATCTGTCACTCAGAATAACGCTTCAAAAAAAAAAACAGTTATTATATATTAAATATCCCGGCGGCCTCCGCGGTGAAGTAGTAAAGACGCTTGACTCACGCATGGAAGGTTCCGGGTTCGATTCCTAGTGAGAACACAAAAATTAAATGTGATTAAAGTTTTTTTTAATTCACCACAAAGCAAATACTCAGATGAATTTTTTGTATTCCCAAAAACCGAACTTAAACCTAGATTTAGATATTATTTTATAAGCGAAAAAAACATTTAAATATCTTGCCATCTAGCGGCTGATTTAGGAAACTTTAAACCAAAAATTTATCCAATATGTATGAACCAAAATCATATACTTTCAACTCACTTATGAAACTTTTTGCTTCGAAAGTACATTAACTAAAAAAAAATTCACCAGCGGGCAAAATAAGCCCATACAGGACAGACGCAATCAATCATTTCTAGAGTAATAATATAAAGATTCTATTATATTCTTTATTTTTCTTGCTGATATGTATATTTGTTTATGAACTTGTGGGATATATGGTGAGCGGTGATAGCGGGGAGGTCCGCTGTCATTCGGGTGAGTATAAACATATTTGAGCGAGTGATCGTAGACCGCCTTGCTGCCACTTCCCGCTGTGCTGCCTGCGAGTGCGTTACCCCACCGATACCACAACATACACATATGTACAACTTGCATCTATATTGGTATGGGTTTACCTACTTAGATAGATGCAACACAAAACTAACATTGGAAAATATACAAAGTGCATTGCACTGTACTTAAAATGCTAAATAATGATATTATTATAATAAAATATATTACGTATTGTATTTTTGGCTAGTAAAATAAAACATTTTTTACTGTCTTCAAAAAAGGTTACTTACCCTAGTTAAAACAGTCAAAGCTTTGTTAATTACTGTAATAATTATAATTGTACATATAATCATATAAATAAATAAATATGTTTAGCATTCACACTCCAAATAGGTTTTCGATATTTAAAATAAAAAAAATATATTCATTTTATTGTTTTTTATTGTTCGTTTTACATTTATCTTAAATTGTATGAAATACATAAAAAATACTGTTTACTTGTTTTTAATCAATGAGTAAAAAATATTGTTTACATGTTTCTAATTAAAAAATAATTAATTATAATCAAACGCATAATTTAAATTACTATCAAATGTTCTGTAAGATTGTCTATTTACGTAAAATTAAAAAGAGTTATTCTTACTATGCTTAAATTGCGTTTTATAAGTATTATAAAACGCAATTTGCAATGCCGGATTTGTTTTATTATTTATTATTTGGAACTATTTAAACAGATAAAATCGATCGAAAACAACACACAGCATCAAAATTATCGAATTATATATTTATTCATTGTATTTATTTAGTCAAAAAATGTTTATACATTATATTACATATTTGGCCATTTTGTAGTATAATGATCAGCTCTTTTGCTTACCATACAAGAGGTCTCGGGTTTGATCCCCGGTACGGTTGACATGAAATACTCGTGCACTAAAATATTTCATAGTCCTGGACTCGCACCTTATCGACTGATCCAACAAACATGATCAATATATGCTGCGGTTGTTGTACCAATGCAAAGACCTATGCACCATTGAATGAATGATGATGATATTACATTTTGAATTGAGGTTCAGAAGACAATTATTAACAAAATACAAATAACAATGTTGATGTATTTTTGTAGACCGATTATGTAGATATTTCTTGATACATAAATCTCCAAAGTTAAAAAAGTCATTTTCAATAAAATTTCTTGGTTAATTTTTATATATTCAATTCACCAACAAAGGTTTTTGATTAAGTAGACATGTTAAAAAGCTTATTAAAAATGGTCCACCTTTTCCATGCAATTTTACAATATTTTCAATTCTTATGCTATTTTTTGACATGGTTTCGGGAGATAAGATAATCTGGTAAACATTTTATTTACATATAAGCAACATATAATTATAGCTAGTTTGCAAAACAGTTTGTTTTTACGTTAGGAAAGTTTGTTATTGGAATAAAATTAGGGTTAAGCATTATTGATTATTTGAATTGTTAGAAAATAACACATGAAGTTTTTATACCCACAAAGTGGGAAATATAACTTATAACATATTGGGTTAGCATAATAGGAAGTTTACATATGAAGGGTACATGACAAAAAGGGGCTCATTGCATTTTGTCGATTTTCGAAATATTAAGAGGAAACGCGGTCTCACTTTTCTTCATACAAACGTATACCCGTCTTTTTTCCCTGGATTATGGCAGTATTGCAGTAAATTATTTACAAAATGTAGATATTTACCATTAGCGTGTCTCTATTGTTCTACATTTTTGATGCATTGTTTATTGTGGGAACTAAGACCATTCAAAAACTTTAAAAAGCGCCCAGTTTCATCTGCCGTCTTTGGACGTACAATATACAAATATAATAAATAATGTTGAAAATTGGAAAAGGTAAAAAAAGTTTTAGGGTGCGGAAAACAGAACAGATAAACGTTGATTTTGTTGATTTTTGTAAGGCGAAATTAGTCCGACCTGCTGTTGTCTTTTTCGCACTGTATCGGGAAGGCATTTGCGAGAGAGTGATAAAAAAACAATGTTTAAAAGCCTATTCATCAAAATTGTCCGGCACCGCGTATCCTCTTAGTGAATTTCTTTTAACCCCGAATGCGGTCAATTAAATATAATATTAGAAATTTACGAAATTCGATTCCTTGTCTTATAATTGGAGGAAATAAATATGGGGTTGCAGTTGGCAAAAAAACAGCAAAAATGCGACGATTGAAGCTGATGCAATTGTTTTTGCTTTTCGGAGAATGGTGTTTTTTCAAAAGTTATAAGTCTACCTTTTTTTTAGTGATTGTACATAAAACATTTTTCTTATCAAATGAAATCTTATTTTATTAAATACAGGAACCTAGAATCTCTTCTTTTTGTTCTCCCCTAAAATTCATATGTTAATGATCCTATTTCTGCCGTGTACCCTTCATGTATTATAAATCCGTGCCAAAATATTTTTAGATACATATATCAATATTACATTTCAGTTTCTGAACGAAGAATCAACATTGAAATATGATATTTATTTTATGTTCATATAATATATTATGTTATTTGAACTTTGTTTACATATTTATACTGATATATATATATATATAAAATGGAAGGTCATTACATTTCAAAATTAACTAACACTAAGATATTTAATCAGGGAAAACGAATTTTATTTATATTTTTATCAAAATCATTAATTGTGGAGTTATATCAACAAATATCTACAAAAACATTAGTATTCGGTTCGAAGGCGAATAAACCTGCGAACTTTACATAAAATAGGTATGTGATATTTTTGGAATGGATGTTTGTAAACTAGACGGTCAAAAATCATGGATTTAGAGTAAATAATTACAAATTAATACAGTTAATTATTATGTTGTCAAATTATGAAATGAACATTTTTTAAATGCTGACGGCACTATATCATATCTCTGTCGATAAAAAATTTCAAAACTCCCCGAATGCGTTCTTTGCATTTTTCAGAGTATTTTACTATCGTGCCTGTTTCCCTGTTCGACTCGAACACTTTGCCCATTTCAAAGGCTTCGTGCCTTTCTGAAAGAACAGTCGGTAGACAAGATAGGGCGATTCCCAAACCGCATGTCGACAAGTTTTTAACGTGATTCCTGTAAACTTTCTCCGGGTAAATTTCCTTGTGGTCCAATCCGAGGTTGGAGAGACTGACCTTTAGATGTTCGTAGTAATAGTCAATAAGTTCGTCGTAGTAAACTTCTCTAAAAGCTTGGTCCGTTCCCGTAAAGAGAAGATAACTTATATCTATCAACGGAGACGAGTGTCTCATACCCTGAAAGTCGATAAGCCTGATGGACACTGGAATATCGCCCTGAAAAAATACGAAACCCAGGTAGTATTTAGATTATTTATTATTTGAATTCTTTTGTTTTTTTTTTACAGTATACATAAGAGGTAAAACAGAGTATTAAAAAAATAAAGGATTATTACGTAGCAATGAAATACATATTCATAGTAAAAATAGTTTAAAAAAATCCCACAAAGGCATGGCCTACTGGGCCTCGTGGGTTTACAAGAAAATGTGATTGAATTTTTGCTCGTATAAAGAATAGACAGTTATAATATTTTTGTGTAACATAAGAAAGAGAAAATAAAACGTTTTGTATAAGTTTATATATTTAAAAAAAAATAGTAATTAAAAAGTGTATAAGTACCTAAAACAATGTCATGCCCGTATTCAGAAATAAAACTATAGACGAGGAAAGTACATTCTAATCTCATATGCCTATTTTGAGTAGGAATTAAGATGGCAAATAAAAGAAACTGTCATTTTTTATTTTATTTATTTACAATTTAAAAAAACCCGTTAGGGTTACATTAGAAATTTTATATTGTCTAGTCATTTTATGTCTCGTCTAGTCTAGTTAGTTCAGTGATCATGTGTTTTTTCAGATTGATTTTAAATTTGTCTCCAGTAAAAGTTTTCAAGTAGTAATAGTAGTTGTTTCTTCCGAAACAGTTGAAATTCGTGAAACTGTTTTTAGAAATCCATCCTAGGGGGTGAAGGTTGGTAGTTTCAGGTCTTCCGAAATCTAATACTACCCCCTCCCCAGGATAACAGATTTTAATACAGTGTTTATGATTGCGACTATTAAAGCGAAACAAAATAGTGCGGCCTGGGAGGTTGTTATTTTAGAAAAAGTTTCTCATTTCCTGATCAGTAGTTTTTCCTAGTAATAGTATTTAATTTTTGTGAATCTGTTTCAGCAACAACTTTACTAGATTTTTTGCCCACTCTGTTCTAAACAGTTATTTTAGAAGCCGTTTTACAAAACAGCTAAATTTATGAAACAGTAACTGTAACTGCTCCTCCTTTTAAATAACTGAAACGCCTGAATAGAAAATAAATAATCTGATAGCAATAATTGGTGCTCTATATCTAACTTTTAAATAACAGTTTTTGTCAATAATGGGAAGATAACAATTTCAAATGGGTTATTTTTAATCTGAGTGCTTATCAACAATTTATTTATTTGATTTAATACTTCACAAGAATACATAATATAATTGAATTTAAAATGTATTCCTCACTGGGAAAACCGGTGCCGTATATTTATATACTGGCAAAAACAATTCATGGATATATATATTTTAATATCTGTTCATAATAACATTAAAATCACGAAATTTCTGGTAAATCTTTATTCATCATATTGTGCCGCGCGGATTTTTATCACGACATTTTACATCCAAGGATTATACAATGAAAAAAAAAGTTTTTTTCCAATTGAAAAGTTCTGAAAATAATTATTTATAATAAAATCTAAATTTGTTACAAAAGTTAACATATGGAAGAGTTGTGGAAATGTAGATGTTTAAAAATAGACAAAATGGTGAATGTTACACAGTGTGTAAAGTGGTAACTTAAACTAGCCAATCACAGGTTATAAGCCCTCTAAATCCCTAGACTTTCATATTCCCTTCTCAAATATGTTTTCTCTCTCTGTTGTAACAAATTTAGATTTAAATTATTTATCTCTATGAATGAAGTATCTATCCATTCCTTATCGGACATTAAAAAAAACGATTGGTTTTAAACTATGTATGAACAACAATTTACATACCTCATATTTAAACAGAAAATTATTAATCCAGCAATCTCCATGGCAAATAACATTGTAAGGTTCCGTTAGGGCAGTATTGGAATATTTAAGGAAAAGGTCATCGAAGTTTTTAGCGAAAGCCTTGAATCTTTTCGCATGAATTGGATCTTTTACAAATTGATACGCTTTATCTCGAGCATTTAGTAAAAATATTCCGTAGTTCTTCATTATATCATTGTAGTTTTCCGTTGTTTTCGATGCTAGGTCGTTGAATTTTTCCAAATCCCTTTGTTTTAGGGCAAAAGAAAGAGCGTGAAACTTTGTCATTTTTTTGAGAATCAAGGCAACGTGATCATAGCTTAGTGGGGAAAATCTATCAGCCATTTTGTAATCAAGTGCTCCCATGTCTTCTAATAATAAGAACTCCCGGTGTTCAGTGTTGCTGGCTTTGAAACAGGTGACGAAAGTCATCTTTTCGTCTTCTGGAATGTTGAATTCGTTTTGTATTTTTTCGAATTCGGGAAATAGCGTTTGATAAGCATTGACTTCTCTAAAGAAATATTCATGCACTGGAAAATTCCTTCTAATGTTTTCTTTTTCTGGAGCTAGTTTGAGGATAAGATTAAGTTGGGTGATCTCTTCTGTGCCCTTTCTCACTCCTACTACTTCGACTTTGTATATTTCCCCTATATGGTTATCTCCCTTTAGCGAGGCTGGAATGACGTAAATATCGCTAGTCTCTATGCTATGCTCATCAGAAAATTCTTTCAGATTTTTATCTATGTATCCTCCTGGTAGAAAACGTTCCACTATCTCATCATCAACCTAAAAAACAAATTAAATTAATCATTTGTTTTTTATGCAAATATCAAATATCACGAATACCGATAGAATTATGTGAAATGGAAAAAAAATCGAAATCAGTATGAGTATTGTGGAAAAATATTTTCATTCATAATTTAAAAAATAAATTAGTCAAAAATACCTCTAAATGAAAACGCGACGTGTTTGGCCTTCACAATTATGATGCCAAGATTCATAACGACGTTCTATCTAAATTTAAGTGATCTCAAACAAAGCTCAAAATTTAACCGAATCGTGGCGTGGCCAATGCAATAAACCGTTTTCGCGGGAATTCAAAATTATAAATTTAAAAATATTTTTTATGCAACCAATATGTAAAAAAATCATTTTTTACTTGACAGTATTTTATAGACCTTTTTTTAATTTGAAGTTGTTAAAAACCTGATATTTTCATTTTATTAATATAAATAACGTTAAGCTTTTATAGGAACTTAAGAGACGCGGAATCGACGTGGAAGAAGGCGAGATTGCTGGCTGGTGATAGGATCTCTTGCTGTGCGATTCTGAACGCTTTCTCTACCGCGCTGCATGAGGCGTCTGGTGATGTCCACATACTCCACTTAGCTCAAAAGAAGAGAATAAAGCTGCATAATAATTATTAACTTTGTATATTTTTTTTGGTATTGGATTCCATTTTGCAATGTTTACCAGTTTTTTCATTGGTGTTAATGAAATCATTCATCCGGATAATTGCAGTTTTACTGTATATTTAAGATCGAAACCAAAGTATATTCCAATCGTAAAGGTGTAACATTCGATTCGTATGACAACGCTTCCTCTTTCTATAATCCAACTTCTCTCATTAAACGAATAAGTATTTTTGTCGTGATCAAGATTTTGAATAATATCATTGAAAGTACTTATCTCTTGGAATACATACTAGATCCACTAGGCAAGTCAGACTTTCTTATAACTCTGCACCATCCATTAACTTCGCTCATAACTCCTTCATTAATCGTAGCTGCACAACACTATTATTGTTCCTCCCTTGATATATTCCATTCTAAACTCATTTTTGAGAAGGGAATATGGAAGTCTTGGCATTTACAGGGCTTTTGACCTTCCCTCTCTGATAACTGAATAACTCCCTAAGGAGGAAATCCAGCTAGTCTGCAAGCATTTGGACATACTCAAATATTGTTGAATTATATACCTGGTAAAAGAAGAAGTATAAAATTTGGAAAATTGTTTCCAGGCGTTGCCTAGTAGGTGATTTGGTTCAGCCGGATGAATCTAACCCACGTGATAAAGGTTTCAGCTCGTTGACTTCACAAAACTCAATAGATGGAAGAATTGAGGAAATGTGGATGTTCAAACATGGGCAGAATGGTGAATGTTACACAGTGTGTAAAGTGGCCACTTAAACCAGCCAATGACATATTAAAAGCCCTGTAAATGCCTAGTCTTCCATATTCCCTTCTCAAAAATGTTTTCTCTCTCTATTGAAATAAATTTTAATATGAGTAACTCCCTAGGGAGGAAATCCAGCCAGTCTGCAAGCATTTGGACATACTTAAACATTGTTCTCTAACTTTAAACTACTTTAATCAAATCAGTCACGTTATTCTCTTGTCTTATTTCTTTATAGGCATTTGTATGGGTAAACTCCTCAACATAATCCCTTCTCCTTTCTACCCTATCCTAACTCTAATCTTTCCTTATCCTCTACATCCCTCTAACGCCCTGGAAACGTAATTATTAATTGGCAAAATCGTTAATATTATTTTTTTCGTTCATTAGTATGTTGACAAAAAGTTATGTATAATTGTGAAAATTTTCAGTTGGACTCATACATTAGTGTTTTTATGGGAATTCTTTAAAAACCTTCCGTTGTTTATCCAAATAAAAAAGAATCTAATATACCTATTGTAGTATTATAACATAGGTATATAATAATATGAAACTACTAAAATAAATAATCAAACCTTGAATCCAATTATAGACACGCGATTCCTGGTCTCATAAATACTTATTATTAAGCAATCATATTTAATTGTATCTTTGTCACACAGTTCGGACAAACATACTCGTACTATGTAGGTACAATGGAAAAATATCAACCAAAACGTTTTCATGTGTGACGGTTCTATTACACCAGAAATACTAGCTTATTATATTTTAAAATACTATAGCAAATATTTTATCTTATGTCACGCGGTTGAGGTTGACATTTTTATTTATTTATAACTTAATTTCATATACGAGGGGGTATCCAAAAGAAACCGAACTAATATTTGATCAATTTATTTAATAAATTATTTTTTAAAACATTCTCTTTAAAATTTAATTTGATTACAAATTCGTTTTTTTCTTAACTCCTGCAACGTCGGTAAAATGCTATCATGTATTTACGGGAACAGTAATTTTTCTTTAGAATTAATTTTATTTGTTTGATTATTGTCAAATATGGCTAGCAAGACTGAAGTGGCAATGGGGAGGACATGTTGCGAGAGAAGACCCCTCAAGATGGACCCCTTAGTTTTAAAAAGCAGACCTTGGGAGAATAAGAGGCGTCGGAAGACTTAAAATAAGATGGTTGTCGGACATAACCGCCGCGGGGGGTAAAAATTGGCTGCAAGCAGCAACCGACCGAAAGAAATGGAAGGATATGGAAGAGGCCTATATTGAGCAATGGAGGAAAAAGGCTGAAGAAGAAGAAGATGGCATCATTGCCCGCTGAATAATTTTGCCCAATCACAGAAACAACCACTCGAAGTGTTCGCTCTATTTATCTTTACCCAATATATTACCTACTAGCTGACCCGACAGACGTTGTCCTGTCCGAACGTTGGCTTGTCCTGGAAAAATACGTTTTATTGATAAATAGGTACCTAGGTATTATTCAAATATTAAATTTAAGTAGGTACTTGTTTATAGTTGAATTCCAAAACATAGAATAAATATTTTTTCAAATATGGCATTCTTTTTGCAAACGTCAAACTCCGGTCTTCTCACCAACAGAGGGGTGTACTTATGTGGGAATACGATTATTAAAAATGTATTGAATTTAATATTATTTTCGTGTTACTAAAAATCCAGTAAAAAGAAATAAATGGATAGAAATCATAAGGAATTTAAGGAAAGAATCTGATTTAGATCCACAAAAAACAAATGCTGTTGGTAAACATTCAAAAACAAACTTTTTATACACAAAAAACAAAATCTTTCCATTTTTTTGTCAATGCATTCTTCTCGAATACAACCCTGGTAGATAGATAAATAAAACATTTGTGCTCTTTACTTCTTTTTTTACACATTAGATTGAAGATTTTAACGATTATCTACGAACACGCATAGCGCAAAGATCTATATTTCTCTGAGAAATATATAAATAAAGATTTTGATTGATTTTTTCATGCCTTTTGTTTCGTTAAATAAAATAAATATAAAATTAATTGAATAGAATAACCAAAGTGTTACTAATTGTGAGGAATATAAAGCATACCGCTTGTTAGTGACGACGTAATATTTCAATTACCGTTAATCAATTTGTTCTTGAATTGTACACTTTATTAATATGCTAGTATTCATTAATTCAACACTGCAAACACGTATGAAGAGCATAGGATATAAATAATGAATGTCAATAAATAATGTTTTGAGATAGAATGTTTTTAAGTTTTCAAACCTCATGGACGTTAAAATACACTTATAAATATAAAAGACCCTGCTCAATGTAAATACGCTATACTGTTTTATATAAGGTTTTATATAAGCCCTGGGCTGGTATTCCGAACGCGTTTACAGCGCGCTATAATGCGTATTTAGTACGTAAAAACGCGCTATACCGCACTATAATTTCGTTTGGAATACCAGCGAAGGGCCAATTTGCTCAGTCGGTCAGATAGAGAGAAGCGCTGTTGTTCCAGAATAGAAACAAAGATGTTACTATTGCCTTCCATTGTTTTTTTTAAAGAGGAATAATTTTTGAGAGTTTCGTTTGACACTCTTGCCCCGAATTAGAACGAAAGCCCCCTTTCCTGCTCATTTGAATGATTGAAGGTACATATTTAATTGGTGGTTACTCTTATGTTGAAGGAGATAATATCTATATTATTTATTGATTTATTTATTCATTTTTTAACATACACGGCACGTAGTGCCTTTTACTTTACAAAAAATACATATTGTGTAAAAATATACTTCACTGCATAAAAAGTTAATATGTAGGTACATATTATATCACAATGATTTCATTCAATGAACACGCTACAATATTGTGTAAAAAAATAAAAACTCATTATATGGAATAAAAAATAAATAAAAAAAACATTAAAAGGAATATAAAAATTAAAAAGTGCGAAAAATGTTTTATAATTTTTTTTTTTTAATTATTAAAAAAAAAGGAAAGGTAGGTATATCTATTAATCATAATTACATTGAACAAAAAAAAACAAAATTACAAAATCTAAGTTAAGGAGAAAAAGTGTTTTTTTTTTAAAGTTGAAATTAAGAATCCAATAAACATATAATATATGTTCATTAAAATATACAAAAACTAGAAAAAAGTAAAGAGAAAGCAATTCAAAATATAGTATAGGTACATAACTATAGCTTGAGAAATGTAAGTTACAGTTCACCATCTTTGAAATAATTAAAAAGAGTTGATTTATATAAACTATACTTTATGTTAAATGTATCAGCAACGTCAGAATAGTTATTGCCGAGTACATGAAGTCGATTCAGAATGGCATTATACGAGTATATCGTTCGCGAATTGTTGCAACTAAACGGAGTACTTGATGAGTCATTCGTCCAGGTACTTTGAAGTTAATGAGCACTTATAGATTTGGGCAGTCCCATGTAAAGTTGACAATCTTAAATAAATTCAATTAATCTATAATTTTTCTTCTCTCGGTTAGTTTTTACAAGTTCAAAGGATTTAATAGGAAATCATAGTTAGTAAATTCACAACTGGTTCTGTTTAAAATTAACATATCTTAAAAAATTATATTGAACTCTTCCAAGAGTAGATTGGTGTGAATTGTAATACGGAGTCCATATAGTTGAGTTGTATTCCAACTGGCTCCTAACTAAAGCTGTATACATCAATTTTAAAGTATTAATTTTTTTTAAGTCCTTTGTCACTCGCAAAATAAATCCTAACATTTTTCAAGATTTATTAGCTATGCAGTTTATATGACTGATAAAAGACAACTTTTGATCAAAAATTACATTTATATCTCGCACTTCAGACACAGAAACTAATTTGTTGTTCCCAATCGAATAATCAAATATGATTGGATTATTTATTCTGAAAATCGTATGACGTGACGCTTTTTAATGTTTAGTTGCAGCTTATTAGTCGAACACCAAATAAATAATTTGTCTAAATTTTTCTGAAAATCATTGACAGTGTTAATTACTTTAAAAATTTTCATATCGTCAGCAAACAACAATACCTCAACATCTTTTAATATAAATATGATATCATTTACAAAAATAATAAACAGTATTGGACCCAAGTGGGATCCTTGCGGAACACCACTCGTTGCCAAGAAGGAATGGGACTGAATGTCATCAATTTTTACAGTAAGTATTCTACCGGTTAAATAAAAACCGGTAAACCAATTTAGCATAGGTCCACCTATACCCAAACTATATAACTTATGCACAAGAATTTTTAGACATACCTTATCAAAGACGTTGCTAAAATCAGTATAGATCGAGTCAACCTGTTTTTGTTTTTTAAAAGTATCTGAAATAATATTTTCTTATAAAATAATGTTAGTTAGAGTTGATCTAGATGGCATAAGTCCATGTTGAGAAGTGGTTACTATCTGGCTAACACAAGAAGATATTTTACTCAAAATATTTTTTTCAAAAAGTTTTGGAATAGCGGATTGTATACATATTGGTCTGTAATTTGTAATGTCACTCCTATCTCCACTTTTAAATATCGGGGTCAAAAAACTTGATTTCCATAGTTCAGGAAAATATCCCCTAGACAAAGATTTATTAAAATTTATACGAAGTGGATGTAGAAGAAAATCGATACATTTTTAAATAAATATGGATGGCATTTTGTCGGGTCCATAACTACATTTGGATTTTAATTGTTGAATGCTATATTAAGACAGGATAGGTCTAAATTTTCATTACTTTTAATCGCAGTTAAATTGGTTTGCTAAGTATTTTGTTCGTATACACTATTAAAAAATTCTCCAAAAAGATTAACTTTTTTTAAAAAATTGCTTACAGTTTTTAAAGAATAGTGCATAATATATGGCAAAGAAGTATTGTCGTTTTTAAGAGTTTTAGATTAATTAAATACTTTTTTAACATCACTTCTTACCGAATTTTCAATACTATTTATATATTTACTATGGCAACTAAGAGAAAACTTTTTATATTCGTATCTAAGTTTCTGAAAAATGATATAATTCATCAGTTTTCTAGCCATTTTATAAATTTTATGAGCTGTTTTTTTAATGTTTTTTTTATGACTAGATTTGGAGACAACCTGCTCCGATACTCTTAACCCGGGTAACACGGGGCCTTGCAGATTTTTAGATTATTACTCATAAAACTATATTTTTGGTGCAAAAATCAGCTTTACATAAAATAATAATAAATATACTTTCATTATGTGGTAAAAAAAAAATAATATAGCAATATTCTGGACATAGAGAGCGTTCAAATTTGAATTTACAAAAAAGTTTGACACTCTTACCCCACCTGACCTTAATCTAAAATGGTTTTCATCAATATTAAATTATCGCTTTATCTTCAACTGGACTGACATCCACCTTTTATCAAGGAATTTACAAAGATTTACAAAGGCACGTATTTTTTTTAATTTCAAATTTATGCTAAATTTTATTAAATTGAAATGTAGATCATGTGAACTCCCGTCAGATGCCATTATTAGTTTAAAACACATAAACATTTACATGCATGCTTTATATTCTGTACCCTTCATATTTAATTGGAAGTATTATTTGCAATGTCATTGTCAAGTCTTTTAAATGGCTATTTAAAAGATATATCTAGTCTGAAGATACTCGTTAGAGGGCAAATGTATTAATAGGTTAAAAAATAAATATTATATAAGTGGAAAAGTAGGCAACGAGTAACAGCTGCGTCAGCTGTGTGCCCCCTCATAGCGCACTCCAGATCTGAGGAGTAAAGTTTCTTTGGCGGTTTTCAAACAAAAAAAGTTACTCTTTGTAATCTGGTGGCCATGAGATATTTGTGCTGAAAGAAGACTAGCAAGTAATATGTAACTCAATGAATTTAGGAAATGAGGGAGGCGAATTCTTCTCTGCTTGGGATTATATTGATTGGACATTATCAATTCTCCGAAATGATGAGAAAACTTTTTCAGTCTTGAAATAATTTTTTGAAGCCTCCAGATTTTTACATCCGACAGGAACTATAAAAGGGTTACGGATAGTAGCGAGAAACTCCATTAGTTATTCATAGCGAGACGGAAAAGTACAAGGACTCGGGATGTGTTCAGAAGATTGATTAGGATACTGCAGCAGCACGGGCTATCAATAATATCAAATAGTGTTTTTCTTACAACAATAGGAAACAAGTATTCTTTATTTTTTAATAATCACAATAAAAAGCGTATAAAATTGTCGAATTGTTTAACAACGATTGCGAATCATTGTTGAATATTTACCATTCTCCTTACGCTTGATCTGAAACCTTTTACAAGTATGGTTATGAGGAAGAATGACAATATCCAATGTAAACTTTCAACACAATTCGCCAAACTTACAGTGAACGGGGCAACAAAGTCAATAAAACTAGCAAAGTCAATGGGGATATTAAGTGCAACTGTAAATTCCACATAAAAAGTGTTTTTATACAAGCGGTAAGAATTGGAGAATTTAGTTAAACGGCGAAATTTCTCGAAAATGTATGAAAAAAAAAATTCAAATGATTTCAATTCAAATGAACTGTTTTGAACAACGTCACAAGTTCTTTCAAATCAACAAATAATATAGTGATAAGTTTCCGGTTTCCGGGAAGCTAACTCACCAACCCGCAGAACTCACCGACGAAAACCTGTGACGTCATGGGCGGAGTAATTTCAAAATTACGAAACTTTAAAAAGTTATAGCCCTGATTACACGATATATTTTTTTTAAATTGGATTTTTTTTATACTTTTGATAGTCTATTTACAAATTAAACTATTTAAAAGAACAATCGAACTTCCTCGCTGATATTGCATTTAAAAAATTGAAGTGAAATAATTCAGCCAGATTAATCTCACTCACATCAATTATGGTTTCAGCTCTTTTGCTTCACAAAAGTTAACAGATGGAATAGTTAAGGAAATGTAGATGTTAAAGAATAGGCAGAATGGTAAATGTTACACTGTGTGTTCAGAACTGTAAATGGCTTGACTAACAAACTCCCCTCTCAAAAATGTTTTTCCCTCTCTGTAGCGTCAAATTTAGATCTCAATAACTCCCTAGAGAGGAAATCCAGCCTGTCTTAAAACATTTGGACACACTCAAAACGCCGTTTGTTTTGTTTGAATGAACAATATTTTGAGTAATAGTTCAGTCGGATGAATCTCTCCCAAGTGATAAAGGTTTCAGCTCAGTCAAGAGACAAAAGAGTTGAGCTATTGTGGCCAATGACAGGTCATAAGCCCTGTAAATGCCTAGACTTCCATATTCACTCCAGAAAAATGTTTTCCCTCTCCGTTGCAACCTTAGAGTAATAACACGCCACTAACTAAGAGAATCACCCATACGGACAAAAACCATTCTATGTATATCAACTACGAAGTTAAGTTACAGTTTATAGCAATACAACGGGTTGCAGGTACTCAGGTCGAGAATTGCAAGCGCAAACTGAAACCATCCGTTACACGTTTTTTGGTAAACTAAGAACCGAACAAAAAAAATTAAACTCTTTTGTTCTTTGCAATAGAGCTAAAGAGTTTTTCTTTAAGCGGGAGAGAATTATAACTCTGTGGTTGCAACAAATTTAGATCAAAATAAAATAAATTTGCTTAACTTGATCTATTTAAAAAATCTCCATCTCTATTACAATATCTGTATATCCCGTCACACGTCGAGCTCTCTGTTTCATCTGCCAGCAGTTCGTACGAACTATGCTCAGAACTCTTCACTTATACGTTTAGCTCGTAAATATAATTTAAACTTTCCCCTCATTGATCCGTTTGATTGTCACTAATTAACATTTAAAATGTGCGATTTGAAACAATCTTTTTTTATATATACTTAGTTTCAATAATAAAATCTTATTTTATCTCTAATTCTTAATATTTTATACATTTTTGACACTTGTGCAATAATATTCACACACATATCCACCCTCATTCCATTATAACACCCACTCACCCACCCTCTCACACACTTACACTAACACAAACACACTAGCATATATTGTACGAGTATCGGCCTCGTGGTGTAATGGTCAGCGCGTTAGCCTGCCATGTAAGAGGTCTCAGGTTCGATTCCCGACATGGTTGATATGAAATATTTATTTAAAAAGGGTGTTTTCACACTAGAATATTTCAAAGTCCCTGGACTGTTAACTGAAGCGTAAGACTGATCATCTTACCTTAATGCAACAAAATGGTCAAAATACGCTGCGATTGGTGTACCAATTCAGTGCCCTATGTACCATTAGGTGCGGAAAGGGAATGATGATGATGATTTAATGTATTTATGTGGATATCTGTCATAGGTTTTATTCTCTTTATATATTATTTGTCATATTTTTTTTACATGTATGATTGTTGATATCCCTAATAAAAAAAATATTAAAAAAAAAATTACATTACCTGAGGCACTTTTTCTTGTTTTGATCCGCTACCCTGTGCCACCCTTGAGCCTTCAATGACAATATTTCCTGTCAGGACTTTTTTCTCATTCTGTGCTGATCTTTCAGTAACTGGTGACTTCTCCAAGGAATCGCCTATTCTCTGGGCATTTTCTTTATTCTGAAAATCATTAATTCAAAAGTAATAATACAAAAATGGATCATGAACCTAAACATCAAAAATATGTAATTACACTTTTGTATAAAAATTGAAAAATGTTTTCAGGTGTTGCCTAATAATCGTACGTATGTGAAATAATTTAATCAGATTAATCTCACCGGCATTAATGAAGGTTTAATCTCTTTGACTTACTTAATAAGTAACCAAAATCAACATTTTCTAAAATATTTGTATACAACCACTTACCGACTATTCTATGTCTACCGGTTTCGAGACATACCCGTCTCTTCGTCAGGCACCAATTAAACCAACACCCAAAACTCACTATACACCTTCTCCATAGTTGTTAAAATCATAGAGTCGTTTTATTATTTTTATTTATTTATATTATTTTATTTGGGATTTTTATAGCTATTACATAAAAACTAAATAGAAATATATTAAGGTCTACTACTAAAGTCAATAAAAAAAAACCCAATGTAAATCTAATAATACATAATATATTTATAAGAAAAGAGTTGACGTAATTGTATGTGTGCGACGTTTGTATTCATGTGTGTGTATGTGAATGTATGTGTTTGTGATTGTGTGAATGAATAAGGGTGAGTGCGTGTGTGTGGGTGCGTAAGTATAAAAAAATTATACAATTGAAAACTTGTATTTATATTGAAAAGGGCATGGAAATAAGATTGGTAAGAGGTTTGATTACAAAAAAAATTGTTAATACCTACTTTCGAAACCATTTTGAAAATATTTTAGTTAAATAATGTACTTTGTACTTTTAAAAAGTTTGGTTAATCCCATAGTAATTTTATCATGACTAATAAAAATACATGAGTAAATAAATAAATAATGTTCCTTTGATTAATAATCAAACGACCTTTCAATTTAGCCCATTATACGATGTTCTATTGTAATGGTTATCTTATATTTATTAAACTCACGCCCCTCCTTTCACCCCCTCCCTCTTTTTTCAACAATTTCTCCCACAAAATAAAATATTTTGCATGTAAGAGTTGCTTATTAAAATGCATGACATGTTGGTTTTATATTTAGGTCCAACAACTATTGTGAAGGTGTGTAGTAATAAGTTTTTCATGCTGGTTTAATTGGTGACCTGACGAATAGACGGGTACCTCTCGAAACTGGTAGACATAGAAAAGTCGGTAAGTGGTTATGTACACAAATTAAATAACATTTAATAAAAAGGACACTTAAAACCTCAGGGTACTAATTATCTGCCGAAACACTTAAACTCTATTGTATAGAACGAAAGCGTTCCAAGTTTTTGTTACGGTTTGAGTTTGGTTTTTAGTTAAACAACAAAGTGTAACGGACGGTTTCGGTTTGCGCTTGAAATTCTCAACCTAAGTACCTACGGCCCGATGTATTGCTCTAAGTTGTAGCTAACTTCGTGGTCAATAATCATAGTATGATTTTTTATGGTATGGGCGGCTCTATTGGGTTATTACTCTAAGCTAAAAACTGTATATTTTTTAAATAAATTTTCCAGTGTGTAGTCGTGTCTTTGCGGTGTAACTATTTTTTCCATATTGTTATTTTGCTATACACATAAAAACGTTCGCCTTAAAACTATTGTACCTAGTTAGCCAGACTAAACATAATCCAAAGAAATTTATTACCATAAAAAAATGTTTGCAAATAAACTATAGTTTTTATTTTCTTCAATTAAAAAAAATATTAAGTACCTACCCACAAATATAAAAAAATAAATTATCTGGTGACCATTTCAACCAGTCAATGATAGGTCATAAGCCCTGTAAATTCTTAGACATATCAATTTTTTTTATATTTTTAAAAAAAAAATTGTTGAGCAAGTTTTTCTGTTCAATTTTATCAATTAATTTATTTTTTTCTAAAAACTGTTTTAAGCGCCATCTGTGTTTTCAACACAAATATTTTCAGATGCTAAGAAAAATGTTTTCTTCCACAGAAAACTTATTTTCCGACTTTTAGTAATATTATTTTCCATATGCCTATATTATGGACCTGCCGCTTTTGAAAATAAGGACGGCCTTCGTTGTTATCAATATAAATTCGCACATTTCACGTTCATCGTCATAATTTATTATTTAGACAACCACTTTTAGCGCCATCTGTGTTTTAAACAATAAAAATATATTTCTGCTGAAATTAAAGTTTTCCTTTAAAGAAAACTGCTTTAACGCATTATTCAATGTATTTTATTAAGTTTTATATATTACGAGCTGATCCCGGCAATGCTTTGCTATTGCTAGATTTGAGTTTTAGCTAAATATATTAAATGATCGCAATCGAAAGTTTGATATCAATTATTGTATTTAGTCCAAATTAAATATGTACGTATACATTATAATTTTTGTGATTCGGTTTAGATAAATTGTGAGGACAGAGAATTTTGATAAATAGGTGAACGCATTTTTTAAAAACGAAACAATATAGGGACACGCCAATTGTAAATATTTATAATGTTTTTAAAAGAGTTCTGCGCTGGTTTGGACTGTAAAGCGAATGGACGACGAAAGAACGGCTAAAAATATTTACAATGCAAATTCATGGATGCAGAAATAGAGGAAGACCGAGAAAGACATGGCATGACCAAATTCAACAAATACTTGAAGATGGATAGAGCAAAAGTCGGATTAATCGGCACGCGTGCATGAGAAGATCTATGAATGTAGAGGAAGTGAGATCTGAATGCAAAGATAGAGTGATGTGGCGTTCTATCCTCTCTGCCTACCCTTACGGGGAAGCGGCGTGATAGTTTGTTGTTGTTGTTGTTATTGTAAAAAAAACCATTTCTCTAGTGCCATATTTCAGAGAGAAAATACCTGAATGCGTTTGTATGAAGAAAAGTCGGACCGCGTTTCCTCTTAAGATTAAACATAAAAATATACTCATTTTTTTTAGTATAAACCGTTTGGATAAACGTAAAAAAGATGCAACTTTTCATTGGTAAGTAGGTATTTGTTTATGATTGAATTCCAAATCTAAAAGTAATGAATATTCAAATAATAAATTTAAGTAGGTACCCAAGTACTTGTTTATGTTTGTATTCCAAAACATTAAAACAATTCAATATTTTCAAATAAAGAATTCTTTTAGCAAATGTCAAACTCTGCTCAGGGATGCAGTTTAGTCAGTAATGCGATTTTTAAAAATGTATCGAAAATCAGTTGATATTATTTTAGTAAAACCAATAATCCAATCAAAAGAATGAAATGGGTAGAAATTATAAGGAATTCAATGAATTAATCTGATTGGGATTCATAAAAAAATAATGCTGTCTGTAAACATTCAAAAACCATATTTTTTATACAGAAAAAAATAACATCCATCTATTTTTTTGTACGCGCATTCTCGGCGAATGCAACCCTGGTGATGAATAAAAAAACCATTTACGCTCCTAACTTTTTTTGTACTTAATAAATTGAAGATTTTATGATTTATAAACCTTATCATGGCAAAGATGAACATTTATCTGAAAACAGCACGTAAATCGGTCCGGTAGTTATCGAGTCCATCGAAAAGAACCATTCAAACATTGCCTTTTATACATATAGATTACTAGCATTTAACCCGAATTTAATTAGTGTGGTGGTTTATAATTTCCAGTTTTTGTTTATCAATAAGAATTTTCCCAATGGAATTATGTATTATATCGGGATCGAAAGTAGCTTGATCTTCCAACTATCGCTATGAAAGAAATACGATGGCTATAAAACGAATAGAAATTTTAAGAATGAATTACAAATGGATTCTTTTTGACATCCCACTTTACCACGTACTCATTTTCAAAAAATAATTGCTCATCGTTAATAGATTCTATTCTTTCTTTTGTGTATTTTTTTGTAATTAAAACTTTCCTATTTTACTTCCCATTTCTCCGGCTATCCATGTGCAAAGAAATATTTCAATCAGTTGCTCCGTTCAGACATTGATGAAACACAAACAAACAAACACACTTTCGCATTTATAATATTAGTATAGATATATTCACAAAAGATTATTTTTATCAAAAAAAAAAAGATGATACATATACAGGGTGTTCTTTAAACCCTGTCACATCCGAAACCACGATGATCAGTATGAGAAAGAAGACATATTGGCACATTAGAATATTTTTTTAGAAAGACTAAAATCTTTTTTTTTAATATAGAAAAAAAAAATGTTGCTTACTTCTGCAGGGGATAAGCGAGGGGAGCGCGGCCGTGCAGTTCCGACTCCCCCCCCCCCTTCTCGTTTGTCCCCTGCAGAAGTGAGCAACCATTTGTTTTGTTTCCATATTTTATTTTTTATGATTTTAGTCATTCTAAAAAAATATTTTAATGTACCAATATGTCTACTTGCTCATACTGATCATCGTGGTTTCGGATGTGACAGGGTTTAAAGAACACCCTGTATAGCTGTTTAGATTGATCAGTAATTTATATACCTAAATAGTTAGAGTGCGTTATATTTTTTAAATTTTTGTTTCCTTTAAAAAGGAATCGAGAATACTAGCAGGTTACATGTTAGAAAATTCGGCTTTCTGGGTTGCAAGTAATCGGCCTTTCAGGCCTCGGTTAGTCGGAATCTCGATCACCTATATATTTCGGCCGTTCGGGCCTCACAATCTATTACATAATTTATTTCATTCATATTACACTAAGACCGAAAAATATAGAATAATAAAATGACTAGTCAGTAAAAAAGGTCAGACGATAAAAGTTTTTTGACTCTTGAATCTTGGAGCAGTAAGCGATGCTGGAAATGAAATAAAAACTGTAAGAAATCATACAAAAAATGTACTTTTCGAATACTTGTCACCTGTATTGTCATTTATTGCATACCTACAACAAGTTCCCAGTTGAATACGATAGTGATAAATAGATTATTTCGTGCAGAGATTTAAAGATAACGCAATTTTTTCAATAATAATATCGATAACTGTACCTTATTGAGAAATGACTACCATCGTTTGTGTAAATGTGACAATGGTGTTGAAGAAGACTGCAGGTACTTAAACAATTACCTAATATTTTTTTAAGGTAATCTCGATTTGCGTCGTATTACTAAATACCGATCTTACATAAGTAATAATTATACAAAAATTTGAATGTCCATAAATAATTTGTAATTTTTATTTATTCTTCTATTAATTCACCTACAGATTCTTGTATTTTAGAAGTATACTTTAATAAAGTAACTTTATGGATCAGTAAAAACACGTAGATACGAAATGTGTATTTAAATAATTGACTAACTACAATTATTTAGGTCGCTCACAGTATAATATATAATGTTAGTTAAGTTGGTATCACGCGATCCTATCAAAAAACTTTTAATGCAAGTTAATTATTAATTGTGGCAATTAAAACTAGAAACATTCCAGAATTTATTTTTAACTGACATAGAGATTTTTTTAACACGTTATATACATACACATTTTATATACATATAAGGGCGGGCATATTGCCTTAAGGCAATTTTTTCTACCAACCGAAACCGTACAATTTGAGAAAATAAGAAGTACGCATATGGACATATTCATATTGAAACAAAAATTAACTAAAAATCTACACTTTACTATGAAAGGATGAGGGGGGTGGGTGGAGGGAAAGAAGAAGGAGAAAGAGAAAACTCGAATATTTAGATAGTGATATTTCAATCTTGATTTGAATGTGAATGAAGAAGGTCTCTGACATTAGTAGATTTTTTTTTGAACAAACAAAAAAATGTGAATGTTTGGTTTATACATATAATCGTAGAATACCAGGAACGAATAAATGAAAAAAAATATATACATTGAAAAAAACGAAATGTTTCAAAAATTCGGTAGATCAGTAGATTTGGTCCAAAATCGGTAGATATACCGAAAAATTGGTAGAGTTCGCAACTCTGGTAAGCGGTTGCATACACATATTTACTAACAATTATTCAAATAGAATTCCACTAAAAATGCCAACTTAAATCGAAGCAATGGAGTTTAATTAATTTAAATGAAATGCATATCTATTGTTTACAGTGATACATGACATTAGGTATTTTGTATTCATGTCCCGTCTTGCTAGGAATAAAATCCATGCAAAGTTGAATTTCATTGAATTAATGGAAAATCACTAATCGATATTTAAAACTGACTTAAAATTGTGAGTGGTCATTCTGCTTAACCCTTTCATCCCAGGGCCCGTTTTACAATGGGAAGTTATGCAAAAAGTAGCCAGCTATAGAAAAGTGAAACTGAGATAATAGCACTTTTGTGAAAAGAGTTAACAATCAAATCCATACAACAGCTGGACTGTTTTTACTTTAAAAATTAATTGTTAATCCTTACATTTGATTTTTTTAAGACAAAACAATATTTAATTATGTATTTGACCAGTTTAAATGATTATAAAGTCTGGCTGACCACACAACCGAAGATGTGTATTTTGCAGAAACAGCCAGCCCCAGAAAAACACTAATGTATATTGAGTCATAATGTATTGAACATATTATTTTATATTTATTACATATAAGGGTTCTTGATTGTAAAGAATCACTTAGTTAATTTGATTTAATAACTTAAAAAATATTTTAATTATACATTAAAATAATTTTCATCACCTTTCCGCACCTAATGGTGCAATAGGGCACTGCATTAGTACACCAATCACAGCTTATTTTGTTTTTTTTTTTATGCATGAAGATAAGATGATCAGCCTTACACTTCAGGAGCCGATCTAGGGACTGTGAAATATTGTAGTGTAAAAACACCTTTTGAAATTAATTTTTCATATTAACCATGCCAGGAATCGAAGGCCTTTTGCGTGGTATGCAAACGCGCTGTCCACTACACAAATAGACCGACAAAATAAATTTTATGATTTTTTTATGTCTGGTAGATCACACTACCTAAAATTCGCATTTTGCAGAAAACTACCAGGAGCCTTATGCTGGAAAGATGTGACATTTTGTCACCCACTCGACAATAGTCGATTGGGCACCTTGCTGCTTTGTCATAATGCTATTCTTGAAAACCCTCCCAACAATTTAATTTCAAAGATGAATGAGAAAGTGGCAACACTAACAAATCCGTATTTATCTATGGCTCTCCTGGTCTCCTGCCACACGTAAACCTTTATTGTTTGTTGTCAGACTTCTCCGTTGAATATTTTGTGTATGGAATATTATGAAAAAAATAAAAGAAAATGTTTTACCGAGATACTGCAACATTTATGATTATTATTTGCATTTGACATAACACATTTCATTTCATGGATTTTAAAAACAAATTGTATAAATATCTCTCAAATACGTATTTTGACATTGACGAGCGATAAAATAATTTTGAAATGATGTTTATAGTGAAACTTCATTTGATAATGGATTAAGAAAAAATACAGTTATATTTGTTACACATTTGTTGATACGCAATCATCATAACATTGATCGGTGTTGTAAATTTTAAGTTAAAATACAACAAAAATACCTAATTGTCATTCAAACATAAATGCCGAGCATTTCACAAGAAGGAAGTTTGACAGCTGAAGTTTCGATGTCGCATTCGATTGTTAATGTCGAGTGCTTTTTAGGACATACGAGATAAAGTCTATTGGTTTTCAATCGACTGTATTCGTATGGGTGGTTCAAGAAAGCTGTCAAGAAATTCTAAAGACGAATGAGACGCATAAGACCCCAGATCTAATATTGAATGATACCTCATTCAATCTTTGAATGGATAAGGTGACATTCTGTATCAAAACATGTTTTTTCTTCATCTTGTTCCGGTTATTCATTGCTTGGCAAACAAATATTTTTTTCCTAGTATGTATATTGTACCACAGTTATTTTTCACGGGTCTGGGTCCATTTCTTCATTCTTTTCTTCATGTTTATTACTAAGGTCTTCAAAAAGTCAATGTATCTTTCCGCAGTGGCTTCATTTTTTATTACTTCCTCTTAAAAAAATGGCCGTATTATGCGCACCTTCGTTTGCAATTTAACCTCTTGGCGTCAAACACAGGACAATCGTGTAATATAATATTGAGGACGTCCTGAGAGATGAGTCCATCGCAAGGGCAGTAATCATTATCTCTTTTTTTAAATCTATGAAGATATTATCAGAAAAGCACCGTGACCTGAAGGCATTTGTGTTAGCTCGCAAGTCCGCCCAAAAGTATCCAATATCTCGGCATCCTTTAATTTTTTGAATAATAATTTCATTATTTTGCCTGTATCACTTGATAAATATCTTTTGTTTTAAGTATTATTTAATTTTTCTATCACTATTTTTTACTGCAGGTAATTTTTAATTATTATTATTTTTTTATTATTATTTATTTTATTTAGTTCTATGATAAACATAGTCTAATATATATTTTCAACACAATATTTATGTCTATACTTATTCTAACACTATTTATAACTATTGTTCACTTACTATCCTAATTCAAACTTCAAACTGTTAAATATTTACACTTATATTAACCTATGTATATTCTTATGTAAATAAAAGACAAGTGATACTTTAATCCACAAATTTGGAATATCCAGTGACCGGTTTCATCGCTTTCGCGACATCTTTGAGTCATAATTACTTAATGAACAGATAACACACGTGCATTCTCCATTACTTTACCCATTGTAATATAATTTTACTAATGACTTTTTACCCTTTGTTTTTCAGAAATCATAACTTACAAAATCACTCTCACGAAGGATGGGACACTAAAAATAAAATCAAATACTTTAACTCATTAAAATAGCATTATATCAACTCATTAGTTAACCCGAAGAAAAAAAATTGATAATGATCCTTAAGATAAACATAACTTTATTCAATTTACTTTCATATAACTTTGAATTATCTATCCTTACCTCTGTTTTGTATAAATACCTTGAACTTCTTAATAAAGATACCAGTCTCGAAGATGTCGCGAAAGCGATAAAACCGGTCACTGGATATTCCAAATTTGTGGATTAAAGTATCACTCGTCTTTTATTTATATAATAAATTACAATGAACTTTCATCAAGAATTTCCACTTACAAACTATGTATATTCACTATTTACAATATAAATGGCCTAGTGTTTTTTACAGATATACTCTTTACATTTCATTTGAAATATATTTACATTTTTTTCATTTTTTATGCTTTCTGGCATTTCCTCAAATAACTTTATTCCCTTGTACATAAGGCAGTTCTGGGACATTGCTTTCGATTTCTTTTTTAGTCTTATATTTTTAGATCATCTTGTTGAATAGTTATGAAAGAACTCATTATTTTTTAGTTAGTTTTGAAAATATCTATAAGATCAAAGAATTTATAAAATTAAAATGTTTGTGTATTTATTTACTTCAATTTATTTAAGAGAACTAGATTTCTGGGGGCATTATTATTCCTATCGCCATCTATACTGCAAGACTTTTCTAGTGCAGTGGTGTTTTCTGCAAATTGAGAAATACCGTTTTTGTGATCAACCATTTTCCTTACTGACCTTACTGCACTCGATAACACCAATATCGATTTTTTTCAAAATTATGGACTGGCTGCTTTTAATATAACTACATTCGATTTTCTCTATAAAGTAAAATTAAGTTTTCTGTTTGAAAAATACGTGCAAAAAAGTCTACTAAAATAAGCCGATTCTGGATAAGTTTTCGAGTATAAAATAGATTCGATATTTAAAAACAAATTTACATTGTTTACTGTTTATTGTAGGGGAGACCGAGGAGAGTTGAAACAGTTTTTACATTACTTATTATATCTCAGCCTAAAATAGACTTAGCTCAATGAACTTTATAGTTTAACGTAGCCAATTTTATACACTACATAATATTAACAAAATAACAGGAAAAAATAAACGGGGTCAATAAGAAAATCGGCAAAAACTGAAAAAACTCCCCGTGTTACAACTCTCCTAGTACCTAGGTAAGTTGAAACAGAGGTCAAACAGGAATTTTGAATATTCAGTGCATATTGGAAATAGTATCACGTCAGCGTTTACGTAATACGTATCGAATAACGGACTATCAAAATACTGGCCATAAACTTACTTTTGTTTTTTTTTCCGTTCAGATGTCGTATACACACAACCACTCCCTGTAGACTGCTAGCTGTTGCTGACTCCATCAAGCGGCACGTAAAAAAAAAACAATAAATGCGCGATGTTGTCAGTTTGCCATCGATCATAGATTTTTCGAAATCGCCATTGTTTCAACTCTCCTCTGTTACAACTCTCCTCGGTCTCCCCTACCTTGGATTTTTCTAAATTATAACACGACATCGAAATACTTTAAAAATCGTAACAAAAAATAATTTCTATCACTATCATGTCATATATACGCGAAGTAAATAAAAGAGCGATGTAGAGCATTACAATTACGAATATTATAATATATTATATTTATTAGAGGTATTACGCATTGTAAAATTGATTTAATTTTTCTTTTTTTTAAATTCAATTTTTGGACGGAGTCATTTAGAAGTTTTGTAAAAAAACACGTATAACAAGGTTTCAGTTTACAAAAGTTAGAAAAAAGTTAAAATACCATTTTTAGTACATAAAACAAACAATAAATATTCTTTTTTGTATCCGCGGGAATTGAATCAGGTCTGGAAAGGTGAATGAAAATAAACAACGGACTTTACTTCACTCGATTTGTGTCTAAAATTGGATCAAATGTGAACCAATCAATTATCAACGTATCGCGAAGAAGCAATTTAATGCAAGGCAAGGATTTTGCATGAAGTGTGTTGGCAATTGGCCACTTCTATTTTAAATACCCAAAGCTTACTTTTGAACACGTTTTAAATGAATAGGAACATACTCGTACGAAGCTGAAATTTTCAACATGAAAGTTTCTCTTTTTTTTTAAAGTTCTGTTGTATTTTTAATTTTTTTTTTTTTAAGGTTGCAAATTATTTTTACCTTGCTTTTGTTATATGCGAGATTTTATGGAATATTGATATATATACAGGGTGTTCATTTAACCCTGTCACATCCGAAACCACGATGATCAGTATGAGCAAGAAGACATATTGGCACATTAAAATACATTTTTAGAACGAATAAAATTTACAAAAATAAAATATTGAAAAAAACAAATGGTTGCTTACTTCTGCAAGGGAGAAGCGAGGGGAGGGGAGGGGGGAGTCTGATACACCTTCAACCACATGGCCACGCTCCCCTCGCTTCTCCCCTGCACAAGTAAGCACCCGTTTGTTTTTTTAAAATATTTTATGTTTTAAAATTTCTGCGTTCTAAATATTTTTTTTAATATGCCAATACGTCTATATATATATACAGGTGTTCTTTAAACCCTGTCACATCCAAAACCACGATGATCAGCATGAGCAAGAAGACATATTGGCAAATTATAATAAATTTTTAGAACGACTAAAATCTTAAATGAAATATAAAAAAAAAACAAATGGTTCCTTACTTCTGCAGGGGAGAAACGAAGAGAGGGGAGGGGAAGTCTGATACGCCATCAACCGCGTGACCGCGCCCCCTCGCTTCTCCCCTGCAGAAGTTAGCAACCATTCGTTTTTTTTAAATTTGTAATTTTTTTTAATTTTCTTCGTTCTAAACATTTTTTTAAATATGCTAATATGTCTTCTTGCCCATACTGATCATCCTGGCTTCGGATGTGACAGGGCTTAAAGAACAACCTGTATATAAATCTTGAAATTATATTGAGTGGACTTCAACTTTCTTCCACCGAAGATAATAATAATAAAAAATAAAACAAAATCAGAATGAATAGAATTACATTATGGAAATAGTCATTCATTTGTTTGACACAATTATCATTATTACATATATATATATATATATATATATATATATATATGTATATATTATTTTTTTAAGGTTTTTTTTCATTAAAAATACCTGATACAAAATTATACGGAAAATAAATAAAAAATCTTATATAAAGTAATCTTATATTCTCTTTAAAATATCATCAGACTTAAGTATTACTAGTTTTTATCTCCATAAAAAAAATTATCCGTAAAAACGAGCAGTTGAAATAATTAAAGAGACGTAGGCAGAATGATGAATGCTACACAATGTGTAAAGTAATCAACTAAAACAGCAAATGGGTCATTTAAGTTCTTAAGTTCTATGTTTCCTTACATCTCTGACAAATAATTTTTTACCATATAACCTTTCATTTTCATTTCATTTCATTTCACCACAACAGGCCAGGAGGCCTTATTACAGTGGTGAATTATATTACAGAACAACCAGGCTTGATAAAAATCACATTTTAATTTTTGTGTTCTCACCGGGAATCGAACCCAGAACCTTCCGTGCGTGAGTCAAGCGTCTTGACCACTACACCACGGAGGCCGCCATATCAAAAACATTGAACATAAAAAGTTCATATTTGACATTTTAAAACATATAATTCCTAATTTTTTAAGGCGATTGGGATTTTTAAATATTTTTTTATTCCATGTCCGCTCCCGAGTTGGAGCATATGGTGTCCACAAAGATCTTCCAAGCATCATCATTCTGACATGAACTGCCGACGAACAGTCAGCAGTGGACGTCCAGGACGTCGAGAACCTGATGCCATGTAAAGTAAGCAAGCGTGGTTAAGGCTCTCAGGAGGCATCCGCAGCACATGGCCTAGCCAACCGTATCGCCTCCACTTGATGACAGTTGTCACCGAAGTTTGCTGCGTCCGTTTTCTTATTACTTTATTCCTTACAAAGTCAAACCACCGCACACCCAATATATAAAGAGACCTTTGGGCCCTAGTGAGGTGCCACGATTCGCATCCGTAGAGGAGAACATGTGTTATGCAGGCGTTATATAGGCGGCATTTGGTTTTCACTGAGTAAACATCCGATCTCCAGACAGCCTTCATATTATTGAATGTGGCGCCTGCTTTTCCTAGCCGCACTCCCAGTTATTTTTGAAAGCTACCATTTTCCGTAACATATACTCCCAGGTATTTGAAACTCTCGACCCTTTCGATTACTTGGTTCGACAGAATCGGGGGATTTAGGGCATCAAGGCATGAAGTGTTACACAGTACATGGGTTTTTGCAATATTGATTTTTAAACCCATGCATGCAGAGTACCTATTTAGGCTATCTACAGTGGCCTGAAGAACCTTGACTGAATCGTCAATTATAACCGCTTCATCGGCATACTCTTAAGTCGCAGAGTTTTCGGAAGGAGGAGATGGTTTTTCCTCGATCTAGTGGAATTGACTTCCTTAAGATGAAGTACATGAGGATTATAAACGGGATATTTTAGCTTCGCTTAAAAATTATTCTTCATTTTAAATGAGAATATTTACTTCATAATTGCATTGTGAGTAATCAGTAAAATAATTTTAATTGACTCAATAGTTTTTTGTGATATTTATTGTCCTGTTTTATTGTGGGTTATTTTTATATATTAAATATATACTTTATATTATTTTAATATAAACATTTTCGAAACGATTAATTTTATGACATGTTTTAGGAATATCTTGTTCGTTGATTATGTAAAGTGGTTAGAAAGTTATTTATTCTTTGGGTAACCTATTATTCTTTGTAAACTTTATATGCATTCATATGAAAACAAAAATATCTTACCCTTAAATTACAATAAGACAACTTATTTACATCAAATTTGTAAACCTTTAAGACCGTTACGATTCTGGAACCCCAAAATTATTTCCACTAAAATCATTTAAACCGTTAATAACCAAAGCATATTCTATCAAAATAATTTAAATGAAAAATAAATCAGTTTTAGTTAAGTATGCAAACACGATGTCTAAATATTATTTTATTAAAAAATAATAAAAATGTAAACCTTGGCACTCATTGTCTCCTTTTAAGTAAACTTATTTGGTCTGTTTTAATCTGATTTGATCCAAAATTGGGGTTTCTCTTTGTTGCACTTAACTTAAAAATAAATAATTTTATAACGTCATTCACTAACTACAATCGATTTCGGTCGGTAATGGCCGACCGATTGATTAAAGTTAAAACTGGTGAAAAAAAATCTTACCCACAATGAACTTTTGATAATATTATTTGGTAATCGTGTCATACAAAATCTTTCGATAACGGTACTTGCTTACTCGATAAAATTAAAACAAATAAATCGAAAATAGGTCGACAAATTAATTGTTAAGATTATCGATTTCAGTAACTTCTGTTATGAAATTTAACGATTACATTTTTTATCTCAATAGTATTAAGAAGGATCAAGTACATTTTAAAATAATTTATTTTTAAGCGCTTTGATTTTTCTTATTCCTATTAGAAAAACACATATATATTACATACTTTTCAGTGGGAAAACAGATCTCGTAATTTTCTCAATCAAACAACTCTGAATTTTAACTAATTTTCAAAGCATTCTTGTGGTAAAACATTTCACTAGTAAGTAATTGTATTTATCTTCCTACTTTTCTGCAAGTTAAAGTTAGCTACTGTGTTATATTAGCACGTTGGTTTTAAATTTTGTGCAACCACTATGGGTAAGCCGGATAATGGGATTTTCATATTAAAGTGATTATTGTTCTAAAACTGGTAGACATAGACAATACATAAAACAAAATCATTTAACTCTTAAATTATTAATAATTTCATTTTTATGAGACACCAGAATTAACAATATATTTAAAAAGTACAATCTACACAGATTATATTAATGAGTTTATTGATGTGTATGTGGGAATTACGTGTGTGAAAATGAGTATATTTGTGTGATTAACTTACTGTTTTTTTATCTCAGTTTTTTCTTCTAAAAAACATTCATTTCTCCATAATATGCATATTGATTTTGAAAATACAATTAGTTATTCTCAATCTATTTCACATAATATTTTTATCGGTATTCGTAGTATGTGATATTTGCCTAAAGAAGACAACAAATTTTCAGATAATTGAAGATATCTCTAATTTTATGTACGAAAATGTGCATATTTTTATTAAAAATGTAAGTACAATACATATCTTCGACGGCAGCCTGCAATTGGGCACGTTCAAAAAATTCCATGAATATTTATTTTTTCATACTGACGTAACAAAAGTGATCAAGATACGCTGCGATTGGTGTACCAATGCAGTGCCCTATGCACCACTAGATCAAGAAAGGGAATGCTATTTAACATTTAACAAAATTTGGTTAAATATTTGTATAAAGCAACTTACCGACTTTTCCATGTCTACCGGTTTCGAGACGTACCTGTCTCTTCGTCAGGAAACCAATTAAACCAACATGCAAAACTCACTACACAGCTTCACCAATTTTTAACCCACCCGCCAAAATCCACTATACACCTTCTACATTTTTTTATATCCTCTCAACCGTAATTATAATAATACTTGCTAATTATCACAATAAATAGAAAATAACTCTTTACGTAAATACTATATACACAAATGTATCAATTTTTTTACCAAATAATATCAAACCTAATTTTTAAATAAATAACAATATTGGTAATTTTTTTACTAGTAATAATATTTAAGAAAACATCAAGAAATGATGATATTCGTTTTAAAAAACATACGAGGTGTCTTCACAATAACAATTTCTCCGAATTTGCAAATCACCTAATCAATTTTAACCATGACTTAAATAAATATATAGGAGTTAAAATCTCACATATAAATAATAAAGGATTAAAAGTCAACAATATAGAAATATTTAACATTTGAAAAGCTTAAAAAAGAATGTTACTTTGATAAAAAATCAAACAACTTTTCAATATATCCCATTATACGGTGTTCCACTGTAATGGTCACCCTATACCTATTAAACTCACGCCCCTCCCTTCATCCCCTCCTTTTTTCATAACTATTTCTCTGACTATTTCATATTTCCATAACATAATCAGTGCATGTTTGTCTTAATCAGTGCATGTGTTTATTAAAATGCATGTCGTGTTGGTTTAATATTTTTGTGCAACAACTATGGTGAAGGTGTATAGTGGGCTTTGCATGTTGGTTTGATTGGTGTCCTGACGAAGAGACGGGCACGTCTCAAAACCGGTAGAAATAGAAAAGTCGGTACTTACCGACTTTTGTTATATACAAATATTTAATAGCATTTATATCAATTTAAGTTTACGGACAATTGAACATATTTTTTAAATCCAGACGATGACAGATTATAATTATAGTAACGTTTAGACTTATGTATACTCAATGGCTTCATCTCTAAAAAAATATCATTTTATAAAGATTACTCTTATTAATAACTTCCTATTGAAATGTTAGCCCGGATAATGAAATGTTTTAAAATATCATCTATAAGTGGCAGGGAATTTTGATGAATAGGTATTTGAACATTATTTTTTTGTTACCCTCTTGCAAATGTGTACCAGGTACTGTGCGAAAAAGACAACTGCACATCGGACTGATTATGCCTAACTAAATTCAACATTTCGTTGTCCCGTTCTCCGCAACCTAACTCTGAACCAATTTTAAGAAAATTTCTGTGTCGGTACTTTTGCGTTTTCCAAAAAAAGTTATTATTTTATTTTTATATCGTTCGTCCAAAGAGGGCAGATAAAACTGGGCGCTTTGGGTTTTTGGATGTCGTAATCCCATTTGTCGGCCTCGTGGTGTAATGGTCAGCGCATTTGCCTACCATGCAAGAGGTCTGGGGTTCGATTCCTGACATGGTTGATATGAAATATTATTTAAAAATGTGTTTTTACACTAGAATATTTTATAGTCCCTAGACTGGTACCTGAAGCGTAAGCCTGATCACCTTACCTTCATGTAAGAAAAATGATCGAAATACTATATTAAGGGCGGAAAGGGAATGATGATGCACCCCATAATAAACAATTTATTGAAAAATAAAAAAACGAGAGAGACATGCCAATGGTAAATATCTATAGTGTGTAAAAAATCACTGCTCTGGTTGCATGATCCAGGGAGAAAATACGGGGATACGTTTGTGTGAAGAAAGGTCAGACCGCGTTTCTTCTTAAAATAAATATCTAGCTCTACTTGGATAATTATTTGAAGATAAATTATGCACGTGTATCAAAGGTGTCAACATGTACGTATGTCGCGCGTCGTATTATGTTTTCTGATAACACGTTGTTTTTTATTAATCTAGAAAATATCTCGGCACGCGAACATTGGCAAGGCTAGTCTTGGCGGAAATAACTGATTTTCACATTTCCACGAAGAGTTCGTAGACATTTAGGTCATTAGCAAAGAATCGGAAAATGAATGTATTTATTTCCGTGAAAAGTCGAGTGAATGAATGTCTTCAGAGAATTTCCCCGCTCTTGTGCCAAGTAAGAACATACGCAGATATTCAAAACCATACAAGTTTCAAGAAGCTGTTAAACCACAAAGAAAGCAATAATAGCATTATATCGACGACTTACAATTATCTACAGTAGCCGGCATTAAATATATATGGAGATATAGATTGTTTAATGTTTTATACCTATACATTAGGGTGGGCCGATACTATTTTTTTTCGAATTTTGAAATGAAAGGGGTCTAAAAAGTTGCCTTTTGGATTACTTGGAATGCAAAAATTTCAAAAAAAAAATTCGATACTACTTTTGGCTCTCAACCAGAGCTTGAAATTTTCGAAAAAGTCGATTTTTTGCGCTAAACCGGCTGTCAATTCGTATTTAGGTAAGAAAATCAGTCCAATTAAATTTTATAATGTGCATTCAACCTTATTAAATAAGCATCTAAGGGCGTGAGTTGCACTTGTTTTGTGATAAATGGGTAGCATTGTTTTCGTCAATATTAGCCAGGCGCTCAACGGAATCATTTCCACGGAGTGTAAACTTTTTTGCATTTTGGTAGTTGTAAAAAGTGTTCGAATTTGTAATGAGATTAAGTTATATCTTGACTAACAAAAAAATAATTTTATCAATATAGATAAATTACAAAATGTTCAGACACTGATAAACTTCAAACCTCGGTTGAGGGCCAAAAGAAGTATGAAATATTTTTTTAAATATTTTTTACGTTCAATGTGATTCAAAACGCAACTTTTTAGACCCCTTTCACTTTGGTGTCTAAAAAAATAAAAAACTTCATACATCACCGGCCCACTCTACTATACATCTATTCGTCCCAACTCAGCACAGGACTTTGGTTTCACGGATTTGGGACTTGTGTCTTAATAAATGTTAAATTAATATATTGTAAATAAAAAAAATAAAAAAAATAAGATTCATCGGGCTTAAGAAAGAGATTGCCGCCCTAATCGGCTTTGTAGAGCGTTGTCTTTGTCATTCATACAAATACCGGACTCGTGCGAGTTGACAGAGAGGACGCTCTACAAAGTTGGCAGTCTCTTTCTTAAGCCCCATGTATCTTAATTACTGACGGGTACTGTACGCAGAAGCAGAATATATTGAGTTATTTATTGTTAATTTTTTTATTGTAATCTAGAGGCAACAGTTACAATTATAGGTACGGAATTCTCGCAAATAAAAAAAAGTAATTTCGTATTTTTTTTTCAAGTTCGCGTATACTACATACCTATATGAAATAAAACAATGTTTTCATACACTTAGAATTTATATTTAATATTAATAAAAAGTTAACATTCTTGTAGTTTCAATATTTGACTCTTTTAGAGTCGTTCTTCTGTCCGAATCGACGACATTATATTTACTAAGGAAGCGTTCTTCGTCTACGTACGCTGTTAGTTGGACTCCAAATGCTCTGTGTCGCTGCTTGAGCAGCGCCAACGGTTGCATTTAGTAACCCACAATATGTCCTTAACAGTAGGATCTTCAATCCTGTTTATTGATTAAAGCATTATACGATGAAAATTAGTATACCCACCAATGAGCTCATTTTACGGAAGTACTCTGAAGAAAGGCATTTTTGAGAAGTTTTCGAGTACTGTATTTTCATTTAAGGTGGTCTTACTTGCAGCCAGCAGAGATGGACAATATAACTGACCAATACAAAAGTAGGCTACATTTGTTGTATAATCCCATGTGCTGAGAAAGTTTATTTTAACTTTTTACAGTCGCGGTTTTAAGTATTGTGTTTAGAGTCAAATTTTCTCCACAATTATTTAGGAGCAAATATGACGTTTTTACATCAAAACACCCATCGTTCAAGAGTTGCTTTCATGTCTCACGAGCAAATGAGAAACTTGAACCTCCAATTAATTTAATTATTTTCGGGCACTAATTTTTATAATTTTTAGTCCACCCTTCGGGATTCGAACATTTTTATATTTGACTCGCAAAAAATGTTTTTGCAAAAACGTCATTTGAAATGGGATCCAAATTCGGATCCCGGCCAAAAACTTGTTTTTAAAACTACCGATAAATAATCATTCTACGAATGCAAACACGTGTAATCTAAGAAATTTAACTATGTTTATCTCGTTCAAGCTCACGATATATACATTGAAAGTAAGTGGGATGTAATGATGCTATTATCGGGTTGAAAACACGCCATGCAAATATTTGAGTTACAAAAGTTATCACGTATATATTTAGAATTTAGATCATTATTTTAGTAAATAATACGTATGTATGTCGCACGCGATTCGATTTTTAAATACTTTTAGAGGTAGAGGCCCATTTTGTATAATCATAAAAAAACAAAGTTGATGTTTAGTATTTTAATTGTTCACGATTTATTTATCTGGTCTACAAATCATGAAAAATAATATTTTTAAAACAGAAATATTTACAAAAATAAAGACGCTACATATTTTTCACTAAATACATGTAAACATTAAATGAAAATTTAAGACATTAGTAGATAAAGGTGTTATGTGACAATAACAAAAACACAGAGATAACTGGGGTAAAAGTTTTGAACACCAGCAGAAATGTTTTATTTTATTTTATTATATATTTATATTTTTTTATTTTTTTATTTTATTCTATTTTATTCTATTTTACTCTATTTAATTCCATTTTATTCCATTTTATTCCATTTTATTCCATTTTATTCCATTTTATTCCATTTTATTCCATTTTATTCCATTTTGTTCTATTTTATTCTATTTTATTCAATTTTATTTTATTTATTATGTTCACTTTGCCTAGCTAACAAAAGTACATACCCCGTTCCAAGCTAGGCAATTACATTTTTTTATTATTACAATTCATGAATATAAAAATGCATCTTGAGTACTCTTCTTTAAATTAATCAATCCGCTGCGCAGTGGAATTAAATTCAGAATTCACGATAAAAAGTAGAAAGAATAAAGCTTTTTTAATATATTTTTTATTATTTTTAACTTATACACAGATACATTGTGTATTAAAGTGCGTTTTCAAAATAAAAAATGGCCGTCATGCGTTGACCCGATGCTTCAGTCGCATTGCAATCGCGAGCGGAATCGTGTATCGTATATTGGCGTGATGCGACAATTCCCCGTGTTTTATTGTATTTATTTATTTACAGATACGCCCAATTGGCATTTTTATGGACACATTTATATATGGAAAATTATTATAAAAAAAGTAGAAAGACTCAATGGTTTATAGTAGACTTTGTGGGAGTGGAAGCGGGCTGGAAGTTTATGCCGATTGTATTTTTTTAGTATTTTTCATTGAATTATAAAGCAATTTATATATTTTAAATAAATATAATACACATATTTTTAGATAAATATTTAAGTAAAATATAGGCAAATTTTGTTTTCGTCTTTTTGCAACAAAAAAAAACGCGTTGACATATAGTACACTTTCGCCCCCTGCCCCAGATATCTAATTTTGCAGAAATGTTCCTTGATATGTTTAATAAAAAAAAAATTAAAATTATATCCGAGTTCATCTAGCTTTTTTAGATATTTTTTTACGTAAGCAGATTGTTCTGATTTACTGAAATATTTTTCATCAAATCATTTTTATTCAATATCATTATTCATTTTTATCTTACAGTTTATAAATATATGAATATATATCTGTATCTCAGAGGCAGACGGATGCAAATCCAAACGTCAAATGTTGAACAATGGCCTAAAGAATCTACTTTCTCTAAGTGATTTCTAATAATTCAGAACATTAATTTGTATTTTCAGTATCTTAATACATTGGTTATTTCATTATAAGGCTTATATTTTTTCAAAATCAATGGACATGATCATAAGCTGGATACGAAAATCGAAATGTCATTTCATCAAATTCTGGATTTGCATGCGTCTGCCTCTGAGGTACAGATATATGCCTCAAGAAGAGCTATTTGATATTATGAAATCTAAAAAAAAAAATGTTCTCAAGAGCAGTGCAGGTATTTACGAAAATTATTGGAGATACGCACCAATTGTCTACTGGGTCGTTTGTTTATATCATAAATCTTAATACGCCATGATTCGTGTATTATGGATACTTAAAAAAATGGATTGTAAGTCATTACAGTTCCAGCATATTTAAAGAAAAAGAGGAGAAATGTTTAAAACGGGTACAAAACAGAATACAGCGCCACAACAGACCGGGAGGCCCAATTACAGTGGTGAATTACACCCAGACTAGAAAAAAATTACATTTATTTTTTGTGTTCTCACCGGGAATCGAACCCGCAACCTTCCGTGTGTGAGTCAAGCGACTTGACCGCTACACCACGGAGGCCGCCTATGTAGCAAAGTGATTTAAATAAAATTTCAAAAGTTTTACAAACCTTAATATATGAACAATATTTTGAGTCTGTCCAAATTAATTTTCTTGAAGACATGAATTGGATTCAACCCGCTTGGATATTAATGAATTACAACATAGATGAAGAACTTTTTTTAAACCAGCTAATAACAGGTCATAAGCCCTGTAAATACCAATACTTCTATATTACCCTCTTTAAAATGTTTTTCAACTCTGTTCTGATTTGTGAAATATTAATCGTAATTTGTTATTTAAATTTAATCAGCCGTGTACTTGAATTTCCACAAATGAATCAATAAGTGTATTTGCGTTTTTATACAAATATGCGTATTTTAATCAATTACGTAAGTGGGTATCAAAGTTCTAATGGATACCTGTTTCCTTATATAAAATTAATTTATCTGAGAATGAGTATGTAAGCTAACAGCATAAATATTTAGAGAATACAGGTTCTGACTTTTCTTTAAACAAATATATTCCTGTATTTTCTCCCTGGATTACGGCACTAAAGCAATGATTTTTTACTACTATATATCAACTATTGGCGTGTCCCCATCTTTGTTTTTTTTTTTATGATAAACCGTATTTCATAGGAGCTAGAACCTTAAAAGCGCCTAGTTTTATCTGCCGTCTTTGAACGTACCGTATATAAACGTGAAGACTATTTTTGAAAGAAGAAAAACTTGCCGACACAGAAAATTTCTGTTTGATGCTATTTAAAAAAAATCGGTTCAGTTTTGGGGTGCGGAAAACGGGAATGCGAGACCTTGATTTTGCCGATTTTAGTCAGGCATAATCAGCCCGACGTGCAGTTGTCTTTTTCGTACAATATTCGGGGAGGCACCGGCGAGAGAGTGACAGAAAAAACTTTAGTCAAATACCTAAATATATATTCATCAAATCGATCTTTGACCGCATATTATTTTAAGACATAGTAATAAAAAATATTGTTTTAATAACCTACATTGTGTGAACGCTTAAAATACAAAATATTCTGGAAAAACAGCATGTTAAAACAAAAACATGTTTTGTTTTGCAATAATGCTTTGTCTCGTATCATTAAAATGAGATATATTGAGTTTACCCTTAATGTATTTTTATTTTATGTATCCAATAATAAAATGAAATATAAAACAAAAGAGCTCGAAGGCTGCATACCAATACCAATTTTACATAACAATAATTGATATTACTAATTTATTTAGTTGGGATCAAAACCTCGGACTAATTCATTATATTGATTCGAACTCCGCAACACTACTACGACACCACAACCAGATGTAAGTTTTAGACATAATCAATAGTGACCGACCGAAGTGTAACAGTCACCATCTGCCAATGTAGTTTTTCGTTTATATTATTTATTTATTTTAACAATAAAATTAAATGCATAATTGTATTTGTTGTTCCCGCAAAGGTTTGTCTACGGGTTACATTACAGTTTTATTTTTTTATAAAAGGTAGGTACGGAGTTTAATAAAAAATAATACAATATTTATGTGCACACTTAAGATTCACTTATTTTTTAAATATGTTTTTGATGATTTAAAAAAAATGTAATGAAGTTTTTTTCCTCTCGATTTTCAATAAGTGAATTAGTTTTGGTACTACACTCCCCATTGTTCTATCTCCATAATAGTTTTTATGACAAGGCACTGTCAGCTGCTGTGCCGATACTTGTTGGGAATCTATTTCTTCAATTCTTCCATCTGTTGATGTTTGTGAAGTTAAAGAGCTGAAGCCTTTATTGATGCATCTGATCGAATAATTTCACCTACATAAGGCAAAGCCTGATTTTGGAAAAAAAATAAAAATAAAAATATTTGCGTTCTTACGATTTACCCAAATATTTCAATTTAAGGGCTATTTTTAACGAATTGTAAATAACTCACTATTAAAAAATGGGAATCACGTTGTGGTAGAGTGGGGTTCGAACCTTGGACCTCTGATCCGTGATTCAGTGACACTAGCCCCGGGACCATAATCCGGCTAAATAAAAAAATATATTTCAAATGATTTTTTAAAATTGTATACTTCTTGGACCAGGATTACAATGGGAAGATCACATTTATCTTCAATTTTATCTACAAATTAAAATTAAATTTTCCGTATAAAAAACAGAATATGCATACATTTTTTTCTTTTTTTTAAAACATGTTCAATTATACAAATATACTCACTTTCGTACACAAATATCGGGGATTCTTAATAGATAATCTAGGATAACTTTGTTAACTTGCCATTATAATCGGGGCCCAGATGGTTTCAGGTTATCGACAATGTTTTGGATTTGTCCAAATTTTAGTAGACATGGACTGGATTCAACCTCTAGATAGCTGTAAATATTAACAGCTCCCTAGGGGGTTGAATCCAATCCTTTTTTTACAAAAAATTTGACTATCTTAAAACATTGTTAATTTAAAACCTTTTTTTTATTATAAAGTAGTATTGAAATGACTTATGTAAACGGTGATTTACTAGTCAAGGCGTTTGCCTACTGTGCGAGGGGTCTCGGGTTTTATTCCCGACATAGTTGTATGTGGTATTTATTTTTAAATGTGTTATATAGTCCCTGGACCGGTACCTACCTGAAGCTTAGGACTGGTCATCTTATCTTCACGTAACCAAAATAATGATCTAGGTACGATCCCATTGATACCTATACCATTGCAGTGACCTATGCACCATTAGGTAAGATAAGGTAAATAATTATTATTTATTATTATAAATTTACATATTGGTAAATATTTAATAAACATTTAAATGGCATTAAAATTACAGTGGTCTCTCGGTAATCCGGCAGATATCGGATCTAACTCGGTTTAACTCTTAAAAGACTGTGGTAAATAATTCATTTGCGCGCGGCGATGTAACATCGTGCTACCATAAGCAAAAGACGGAATATCCCAAAGTTTATACATTTGAAAAAAGAACATGGAGAAATCCTGTTTAAAAATTCATTTTCCATAATTTATAAAAATAAACATGTAATTTTGCTATAACGGACCCAATCAAAAAATCATGAATACGCAAGTCATTTTACATGCGTGCGTCCCCGACTGTCAATAGCCGACTGAATCTGTTTCACACGAACACTGGCCACAGAACAGCGTCTCAGTCTTCCTTGTTATGAGTTCTATATTCGTGCTCTCTCCTGTACATATTAATTGCTGCATTGGCGTCACATTCATTCTTCGCGTAGCAAAAGTAAATATTTTTTGTTCTAAAATCCAGTATGGTTATGCAAATTTTACTTTCTAAATCCGGTGTGAAAACGCCCATTTGACATTTACAAAAAATACAACTATATCATTTGAAAAAATTAGAGATATATATTAAGTCTTGTATCGTAAGTGTGTATTATTGTATACATGTATGAATAATACCAGGCAGTATATAAAATACATCGGGCTTAAGAATGAGACTGCCGATTTTGTGGAGTGTCGTCTCTGTCCCGGGAGTTCGGTATCTGTATGCATGTATGTATGACAAAGACTGCGCTCTACAAAGCCGCAGTTTACCGATTACACCGGTAGTCTCTTTCATAAGACCGATGTACTCTATTTAATGCCGGCTACTGTATATAATACTGTATTATACACTACATACACGCAAGAGTTAACATAAACTTAAACTACAGTAACGAAAACTTCTCACTTCAACGGAGATTACCGAGCTACATTGACAAATCAATACATAGACACGCCCTATAAAGTAAAATATATTTTTTTTAAAGTGACACCAAAACGTACCCATAGTTCCAAATTTTTATACCAGGGCTGCATTCAACGATCATGCATATGCTACCAAAAATTGGCGGCTACTCATTTTAAGTATATAAAAACGTTTGTATTTTAACGTTAATAATCAACAATAGTTTTTTATGGATCCCAGATGGATTCTTTCGTTAAATGTCTTATAATTTCGGCACGTTTATTTTTTTATACTGGATTTCGGGGAACGCAAAAATAATATTGACGCACGCTTATTATATTTTAAAAACATATTCCTATCGGTGCAGCCCTGTAAACAAAAAGAGCTTCGCAGTTGCGCCGCTAGGCGTAGTGTGACATTTAAAAAACATGAAAAATAAAATAAAAATAAATGAAATTTATATTTAAATACCAATTGTTTTGAGCTTTGTGATACACTCGTGAACAAATATTTATCAATGAAAAGTTACAAAATCCTATTTACAACGTTTATCCGAAAGGTTTTTACACGCTTTCAAGGCATTTTGGTTTCTATTCTAAATGTCTCGCCTGGCTAGCGGTCGAAGAACGACTAAATACGCGTTGGGCATTACTGAGCGTTTGGGCATGAGTTAAGCCTCATCATTTTTGAGGACTCAGGGCATGTGTACGTGTATTATTAATATGTCAATTCTGAGCTACCCGCTTGGTAGCTACCTGTATGAAAACGCCGGATTACTGGCAGGACCGGAGAAGTGAAGTGCCGGATTATAGAGGGAATAGTGTATTTATATATTGAGCTTGGATTACATTAGTAAAACATTAATTGTTTATTTTTATAAACTTACAATATTTTTTATTGTAAAATTTTACAGTGCACAATGAAGTCAGACAAGAAGCCATTTTTGTCAGTAAATAGGTAGACCTAGAAACAAAACTTTGTTTTAATTGGATCATAATATTATATTGTTGTTTTTTTGCTTATCACTGCAATACGCAACTTCCGTGTATTGAAAGAAGTCTTATATTCGTAAACAAACCGTACCTGCGTACAAATAACGTACTAACTTCCAGTGAAAGTAAACACAATATTAAGACTTTACTGTCAGAATGCATTAAGTCATTAAAACAAGTTACGGGATAATCGCATTTAAATATTTTTTATTATTTCCACGAATTATTTCTCCCACAATATTCATTTATTAAAAAAATTTCAAAGCTTCAATAGAGTCATCTTTATTCTAGGCATATTTTGAAATCTGAAATCAGCATCTTGCACCTACGAGTATATTAAAAAATATTTGAAATATGTAGACTGTTGACTTAATGCATTCTGTCAATATAGCCTCCATGTATTGTAAATAAAATACAATCAAAGGAGGCCATGAGTAAATTTTTTGGAAAACTATGAATTTGTTGGCAGAAACTGGAAATACCAAATAGAACAATGATATTATCGAAAAATAAAGTCCATATTTCATTACCTGTAAAATATCTGATAACAATATTTAGAATAAATGCTTTTAATTGCCACCACGCAGACGAAGTACCAGATGGAGGGTTGATTCCTTCTGGATGTATTAATCGAAAAGAGTGCTCCATCTTCCAACTGTTTGCCGGCAAAGATCAACCTCTGCTGGTCTGGCGGGATCCCTTCCTTGTCCTGAATCTTGGCCTTCACAATCTCAATTGTGTCGGAAGGCTCAACTTGGTCTTTCCAGTCAAGGTCTTGACGAAGATCTGCATACCACCACGAAGACGCAGTACCAGATGCAGGGTGGATTCCTTCTGAATATTGTAGTCAGACAGGGTGGGTCCATCTTCCAACTGCTTGCCGGCAAAGATCAACTTCTGCTGGTCTGGAGAGATTCCTTCCTTGTCCTGGATCTTGGCCTTCACATTCTCAATTGTGTCGGACTCAACTTTTAGGGTGATGGTTTTCGAGAATCCATCGACTCAACAGTCTTTATATATACACCAATGTTCAAGTATGTACACACGCTTGCAGACAATGCAGACTGGCTGGATTTCCTCCCTTTACTTCACAAAAGTCAAAAGATGGAAGAGTTGAGGGAATGTGGATGTTCAAACATAGGCAGAATGGTGAATGTTACACAGTATGTAAAGTGGCCACTTAAACCAGCCAATGACAGGTCATTAGCCGTGTGGATGCCTAGACTTTTATATTTCATTCTCTATAAAGTTTTTTATCTCTGTTGTAACATGTTTATATTAATAGCTCCCTATATATATAGTTGGATAATTTATATAGCGCCATTTTTGTGAAAATCACCTCAAGGGCGATGTAAAATTAATAAATATCCCAGTACGTCTTGCAGCTACAGAGCGCATGGACGGTTGGGATTCTAGTTCCTCGTTTTCAATTAAGATCAATCAAAAATTATAACAGGTAGGAGCTAGATTACAGAATGTCTTGCAGCTACAGAGTGCATAGACAGTTAGAAATTTAGCTACTATCTGTTCAACGAGACTGGACCTCCGTCCACGTGCACATCACGAGCCGAGGGCATGCTAGACGTCGGCCACATTTGTCTAGACGGTCTGTAAAATGAACATCTGCAACCCATAGGTCAGTTTTACTAATACAAAATAAAAGGAGAAAAAGGTCATAGGCCCTGTAAATGCCTAGACTTCCATTTTCCCTTCTCAAAAATGTTTGCCCCTCTCTGCTGCGACAAATTTAAAGTCTTTCGTATTCCTCTTCACGTGTCATGTCGGGTCCCCCCGACGTTGACGATCACTTGGGAGAAAGCTTCCCTATCCTGAACAGTGCGAAACAGCTCCTTCTCAGTTCTAATCCTGGTTCATGCTCGGATGTTTCGAAGCCAGGAAAGCTGTTTTCTTAAAGTCTTTATATGTTTTAAATATTTTTAAATATATTTGCAAGGTGTTGATTTCAAATTTTATGCTATGCCTAGAATAAAGATTACTCTTTTTTTAAGCTTTAAAAAACAAAAAAAAGAAATAATCTGCTAAAAGATTTTAAAAGTTTTATGAGATTATCTCGTAACTTGTTTAAATGACTTAATGCATTCTGTCAGTAAAGCCTCGATATTGTCTTGTTGGAAAAAATAAGTCAAGTATGTGATGCCGCACAATATGATTTGGGTGGTGTTATGTAAAAACATGCCAAGCCACAATATCGAAAAAATTAAGCAAGTGTCAGCATCATGATCCAAAAGTGTCTCACTTTAAAAAAATTGTTTGACGAGTTTAAATTTACAAATTCTCTCTAATACCTCGATGTCGAGTAAACTAAACACCACGCAGCTGGACTTAAAATAATGTAGCACTGCTTTAAGATGCCTAACGTATTGTTGCGAATATAGAATTAAGAATAGTTCAGAAGGAGTGTAGAATCATATTTGAATTCATCGGACTGAGTCCAATAATTCTCCCACTTAGACACACTTTCGCCGCGCGCATACTTGAAGTCAGCGAGTAATATTGCCAGATCGCGAAGAATATAACCATAACACAAATGTAAGTTAAAAAAACGATTTGTTAATTTTTCTAAAATTTTATTGTGCACTCGGAAACATTGATTGACACAACAGAGTAGATAAGTCAGGTCATTTAATAAGAGTAATTGAATTAATGAACTTTGAACTTTAAATGTTAAACAAATTTGACATAAAACGGATATTTTTATATGATGTTAAATAATATTTTATGTTTTAAAGATAATGTTGGCCAAATGTCCACCACGGCGTTGTTTAATCCGAGGTTCAATTTTCATTATTTTTCGTATTATATGAGCAAAGTAAGGTAAAAAAATTTACTACTCTGGCAACACTAACGAAATTTTCATTTTGTTTCTTCGACAATCTGACAGATGGAAAAATAATTCTATTTTCAAGTAATGCATTTGTGACAAAAACATTTATTTGATAATTACACATGAAATGTGATTGCATCCTGTTTCTTTAAGATCCTAGCAGTGTTTCTACACTTTAAAAGGACACAACATGGCATGGTTAAATTCGAATCAGGAGTTGCGTACTGAGCGACGTCTACAGAGAAACTAATGGGTCAAAACGTAAACCTAGTCATTTATGAGTAGTTGAGTCACCTTTTGTTTGATGTGCGTATGCGGTTTCTGGACTATTCTTAATTCTATGGTTGCGAATTAAGATCAATATGTGGCTAACGTGATAACAATATTGCAAAAATGTGTTAACCCCGTAAAAGACGCTTTCTTTGACAATACTGCCGGCAAGTTTTGTTCATTACAAACGACAACTAACTATTTGTAATTTGGGGATTCATATTGGAAGTATATTTCAAGGTATTTTTACAGTTTAGAAAAAGAACCTCAATAAAATATATACTTTTAAAAATCTTACATTTAAAAAAAAATAAAAGAAAGAAAAGATAGAAGAAACGTTGTGTATTTATATTTTTGCGTTATTTTTATGACAAAGGTAAAAGTTTTTAAGGTGTTCTGTAAAAATATGTCATTCCACTTTTTTGTTAAATTTTGATATAAAAAAATAATAAATATAAATTTTTATCACCTTTTGTGTTCTATTAAGTACTTTTCATATATCAAATTCAACAGCCAAGCTAAATAATTAATCATATTTTTGAAAAATCCGCCTGATGTTATTTTTTTATTTTTTATTTATTTATTTGGAAGTTCAACAAGGATACATAAAATACATACATTTTTTAAGTAAGCATTACTAACGTTCTTTATATATATTCTCAATTATAAAACTCCACCATCTTTCATAAATTACATAAAATAAGTGTGTAAAATCAATTCAAGTAATAATACATATTAAGTTTAGTGAAAGATAAGAATAAAGATTGAGTTAAACATAAGAAACTACTTTTTTTTTTAAGAAAAGAAAAGAGAAAATAAAATATAAGATGTAATAAAATATACTAAAATTAATTTACATACACAAAAATAAGGGTATATACATCAATATATTAGTTTGAGTTGGCGTGGATTAACACATTTTTGCATAACACCATCCAGCTAGAATATTACTTGACTGACGTGCTAAAGCTAGGGTTTCCTAGGACAGCGGTGCCCGTATCTTAACGGCCGTAATGAACGGTGATGCGGTGGACAGCCGTCGTAGTGGTGACTAGAGAGTAGTTTTATTTTTTAACGGTGTTATCAACACTATTTTTATAGGAAACCACTCTCCAGTCACCGTTACGACGGCTGTCAACCGCATTAATGTTCACTACGGCCGTTAAAATACGGGCACCGCTGTCCTAGGAAACCCGAGCTTAAGTGAATTATTAAATAAAATAGTCAATAACCAGAGTTTGAAGGATAAACATTATATTAGAGATATATAATATTTTATTATGATGATATTTAGTAGTTTATTGCTGATATGAATAATTTAGTAGGTCGGTGTTTTTGTTTTTACTATACATTCGTGCGTTTTTTCTTGTAAAACTTTACTGATATTCCCCGGACACCATAAAGTCGCATTTGTTGTGTGTTGTGGAGCGGACTGGGGATTCACTCGGAGCAGCAACAACAGCAGCTCTAGAAATATACCTTTAAATATTTTGGTTTGGTTTAGTTTAAACTTATAAATAGGCTGGGTAAATGAAAAGGCCGCGAACCTGGTATTCTTCTTGAAATATTTTGACAAGCACCCGAAGCCAGTTATAATGATTTGAATTGGGATTTGGAGGCACTGGTCACAAATGCTAATGAAGATTTCTTGTCGTATGATGATATTTCAATAGTTAGCTTGATAAGATATTAATATTGCTAGAATGAATAGTAAAATTATGTACCTATGATAGGTGCACAAATGTTGAGCTTCGTGCCTTATGTAGATACCTAAGACTGAGATAAGGATTATCGATAAAATCAAGAAAGGAGTTCTGCGTCTTTTTGGACATGAAGAGCGAATAGACGGCGAAAGAACGGCTGAAAAAGAACTATGCGACTGTTGGTGGGAGCAGAAAACGAGGAAGACGTATGAATGCAGAGCAAGTGAGGTCTGTGTGCAGTGACAATGTGATATGGAGTTATATATATATATATATTATTTTTTTTGCACCACAACAGGCCAGGAGGCCCAATTACAGCGGTGAATTACATCACAGAACACCCAGGCTTGAGAAAAATCACATTTAATTTTTGTGTTCTCACCGGGAATCGAACCCGGAACCTTCCGTCTGTGAGTCAAGCGTCTTGACCACTACACCACGGAGGCCGCCTCCTCTATATATATCCTCTATGCATACTCTTACGGGGAAGCGGCGTGATTTGTGTGTTTGTTTTATTAATAGTAACGTGGGACGAGGATGATCAAGAAACAGGAGGCATGATCAGATAAACAAAGTCTAGTAGGTACCTAATTTCAAAATTAAACACATTCGATGGGCATGTTCGAGTTTGTGAAAGAAGCTAGGGTAATGTACCTATGTCAGGATTACCATACTCTCACTAACCTCTGCAGGGGAATGGCGTGATGACAGTAGTATTATAAAGCTTTGACCTCTGAGATCTTTCTCCTTTGTCTGCGAAAAGTGCATTAAACTTCTCGACTATTGATCCAGACAAACATGCATGTAAAATAAGATATAATACCTACCTACCATGCATTTATACGCGTTAGAAGTTAGTACAGTGACCTTACAAAATGTTTGTAACAAAAGTGTTGTTTTACGGTGTACACAGGTTTCTAATCATTGTATTTTTTATATTTTTTAATTCTCACTAAATTCCGGCAAAAATCCTGAAAAGGGCAGTTGGGTGGAGTTAAGTCTGCCACGTACTGTACGTAGTTGGCGCATTTGCCTACCATACTTGAGGTCCCGGGTTCGATTCCTGCCAAAATCGACATTAATTATTAGTTTAAAAGGTGTTTTACTCTGCAATATTTTACTGTTTCTGGACTGGCACCTGGGTACGTATTCTGATGGGAAATTGAAATTTATCTTCAATTTTATCTACAAAGTAAAATTACGTTTTCTGTATGAAAAATAGATGATGTTTACAATTTTTTTTTCTAAACAAGTTCACATACCGGTTACCGACGAAGACACTTAGACTTTTCATACAAATATACACACTTTCGTACATAAATATGGATGTTAGTTTAAACCGTCTCGATATGTTCCGATGAAGATAGCGTTCATAATCGCGGCCCTGAAGCGTTAGACAGATCACTACCTAATCATGTAACGCATGATCGAAATACGCGGCATTTGCTGAACCATTCGAGTGCCCTGTGTTGTGTACAGGGGATAGGGGAGAGGTATGATGATGATCTAATCTTTTGAAGCGGGTCGTGGTCCCGTCCGCGGTACTGACGCGGACTCGCGGATCAGAGGTCCGAGGTTCGAACCTCGTTCTATCACAAGCTGATGCCTATTTTATAATAGTGAGTTTTTTACAACTCGTTGAAAATGCCCATGAAAACAAAAATATTTAGGTTACTCGTAAGAACACCTTTTTTGTTTGAATTACGACTTTACTGTTAATTATAACATTGTGCTTTTAGTCGATTACATATTATGTATTAAATATCTTTAGCACTCACCAATTTCTTTTATTTATTAAATACTGTTTAACATAAGGTGATTTTTTGTTTTTATTTATTTTATGAAAATTAACAAATGGCAAAATTGAAGAAATGGAAATGTTCACACAGAGGCAGAATGGTGAATGTGTAATATAATAAATAAATAAATCGCTGTGATCGGAGAACAGCGACAGATGTGCGAAAATCGAGACACTGACTTTCTATTATGTTTGATCTTGAAATGGTTATATAAAGGCTTTGTATTCCAGGTTTGAAAAAACTAAAATATACACAACTGATTGAAGTATTAAATGCTATACTTTTGTACTCCATCGTTTTGCGTCGTTATTCTACAATTATGACGAAATATAATTTGTAAACCTGTGCTCATAATCATACCTAATAAATATATTATAATGAAATCCTATTGTTTTATGTTTTATGACTCGTGTACTTTATAGAGGAGTGCTGACAGTACACATAGGTACAAAATGTAAAAAAAATAGACGATACCTCCTAGGAATGATACATTTAAATGCAATATGCTCTGTAAATACTTAAATTTGATAAGAATCATAGAAAATAGATTATACATAGATATATATATACAAATATATATATATATATATATATTGTATTTATTAATTAAATAAAATATGTGAGATTAGAATTTAAAATTAATGTGATTGTTTTCCTTTGGCCTCAACTTTGACCAAAATTACAATATTGTTCGAAATTTTCCGCGATTACATAATGTAAAATCAGATTATTATTTAGGTAAGCACGAATTCAACGGTTTTATATTATATTTTACTTATGCAAGAAAGGTAACGAAATCCAAATTACTGAATTAATCATATTTACCTAGACGATTTGTTTTTATTAGAAAGGCGATTACCCACCTATATTTAAAAACGATTATTAGTTATTTATAAACAGAAAGTCAAATAATTAGATTGGGGCCATGAAAAACACATGGTGAGAAACAATTTTTTTTAAAAATGGGAATCGAATCCTAAGCCAAACGCGCTAGGTATTAAATTCTTATCACTACACAAGGTAGATAATATTGCAAAGTAAAGTTACAAAGTTTAGGTACCCACAAAAGAAAGAAAAATATTGTTTGATTTCCAAGGTCTGTTATTATCGATACCTACCTACTCAGCTGATACCTACCCGTTGTGAACTGTCAAAAGTCAAAGCAAAAAATGTTTATATTTTCAAAATGCATTCTGTATTAACAGTTTTTTGGCAAATAGTAGTGTATAATTTTATCTTCCTTGCAACGTGATTCATTATTACGATTAAATTCAATAACCTGCAGAAACAAGAAACTTAAATTATTATGATGAAATACGACAATAATACGACATTGTCATCCTTCCAGAACATTTGTTTGTGACGTCAATGCATTAAATCTTCTTAAGAATAAACTACCGTAGCAGTTGTTTACTCGTTTACTACGGTATATTCAAAAGAGACAACACTATATACAGTATGCCATTTTCATTATTGATCGCTTTTGCGAAGCTATAAAAGCGACCGCGGCACCCCCTGGCGCATATTACGCGAAATAAAATTGACAAGTGAATTTTCAGAGCTGCTAAGAGAGTTAGTGTTTTGTTCCTGATTTTTGTGATAAATAAACTGATTTTACAGGTTAGTGAAGTGAAAATATTTTAATTGTGTCATTAGTTATTCATATTCTATCGAAAATCCTATTTTGCAGTTTAAATTAAGTAAGATAATATTTTTTCCCGTTCACGAGTTCTAAAAATGACGCCATTTTATTTTATGTAGGGCGTTGTTTTCCTGGTAATTTGTTAGATGATTTAGTCAGTAAATTTATCGAGTCTCATCGTTTATTTTAGCGTTTATTGGCAAATTAGAAAACTTATAGTTTTTTCATGGTTGTTTCAATGACTTATATGACTTCCTAAGTTGTACACGTCTCCATCTTGTTAAAAGTCTTTGTTACATTTTTCGCAATTATAAAACGCAATTTTAGTATTTCTGTCCAGCCTTGATTGTATGATAAAATATAATTTTTTTTCAGGCTGAAACATGCAGATCTTTGTGAAAACTTTGACTGGAAAAACGATAACCTTGGAGGTTGAGCCTTCAGATACTATTGAAAATGTAAAGGCTAAAATACAAGACAAAGAAGGAATCCCTCCAGACCAGCAGAGGCTTATTTTCGCTGGCAAGCAGTTGGAAGATGGACGCACCCTGTCTGATTACAACATCCAGAAGGAATCTACCCTCCATCTTGTATTGCGTCTGCGTGGTGGCATGCAGATCTTCGTCAAGACCTTGACTGGAAAGACCATCACCCTAGAAGTTGAGCCTTCTGACACAATTGAGAATGTGAAGGCCAAGATCCAAGACAAGGAAGGGATCCCGCCAGACCAGCAGAGGTTGATCTTCGCCGGCAAGCAGTTGGAAGATGGACGCACCCTTTCCGATTATAACATCCAGAAGGAATCTACCCTCCATCTGGTACTCCGTCTGCGTGGTGGTATGCAGATCTTCGTCAAGACCTTGACTGGAAAGACCATCACCCTAGAAGTTGAGCCTTCCGACACAATTGAGAATGTGAAGGCCAAGATCCAAGACAAGGAAGGGATCCCGCCAGACCAGCAGAGGTTGATCTTCGCCGGCAAGCAGTTGGAAGATGGACGCACCCTTTCCGATTATAACATCCAGAAAGAATCTACCCTCCATCTGGTACTCCGTCTGCGTGGTGGTATGCAGATCTTCGTCAAGACCTTGACTGGAAAGACCATCACCCTAGAAGTTGAGCCTTCCGACACAATTGAGAATGTGAAGGCCAAGATCCAAGACAAGGAAGGGATCCCGCCAGACCAGCAGAGGTTGATCTTCGCCGGCAAGCAGTTGGAAGATGGACGCACCCTTTCCGATTACAACATCCAGAAGGAATCTACCCTCCATCTGGTACTCCGTCTGCGTGGTGGTATGCAGATCTTCGTCAAGACCTTGACTGGAAAGACCATCACCCTAGAAGTTGAGCCTTCCGACACAATTGAGAATGTGAAGGCCAAGATCCAAGACAAGGAAGGGATCCCGCCAGACCAGCAGAGGTTGATCTTCGCCGGCAAGCAGTTGGAAGATGGACGCACCCTTTCCGATTACAACATCCAGAAGGAATCTACCCTCCATCTGGTACTCCGTCTGCGTGGTGGTATGCAGATCTTCGTCAAGACCTTGACTGGAAAGACCATCACCCTAGAAGTTGAGCCTTCCGACACAATTGAGAATGTGAAGGCCAAGATCCAAGACAAGGAAGGGATCCCGCCAGACCAGCAGAGGCTTATTTTCGCTGGCAAGCAGTTGGAAGATGGACGCACCCTGTCTGATTACAACATCCAGAAGGAATCTACCCTCCATCTTGTATTGCGTCTGCGTGGTGGCATGCAGATCTTCGTCAAGACCTTGACTGGAAAGACCATCACCCTAGAAGTTGAGCCTTCTGACACAATTGAGAATGTGAAGGCCAAGATCCAAGACAAGGAAGGGATCCCACCAGACCAGCAGAGGTTGATCTTCGCCGGCAAGCAGTTGGAAGATGGACGCACCCTTTCCGATTATAACATCCAGAAGGAATCTACCCTCCATCTGGTACTCCGTCTGCGTGGTGGTATGCAGATCTTCGTCAAGACCTTGACTGGAAAGACCATCACCCTAGAAGTTGAGCCTTCCGACACAATTGAGAATGTGAAGGCCAAGATCCAAGACAAGGAAGGGATCCCGCCAGACCAGCAGAGGTTGATCTTCGCCGGCAAGCAGTTGGAAGATGGACGCACCCTTTCCGATTATAACATCCAGAAGGAATCTACCCTCCATCTGGTACTCCGTCTGCGTGGTGGTATGCAGATCTTCGTCAAGACCTTGACTGGAAAGACCATCACCCTAGAAGTTGAGCCTTCTGACACAATTGAGAATGTGAAGGCCAAGATCCAAGACAAGGAAGGGATCCCGCCAGACCAGCAGAGGTTGATCTTCGCCGGCAAGCAGTTGGAAGATGGACGCACCCTTTCCGATTACAACATCCAGAAGGAATCTACCCTCCATCTGGTACTCCGTCTGCGTGGTGGTATGCAGATCTTCGTCAAGACCTTGACTGGAAAGACCATCACCCTAGAAGTTGAGCCTTCTGACACGATTGAGAATGTGAAGGCCAAGATCCAAGACAAGGAAGGGATCCCGCCAGACCAGCAGAGGTTGATCTTCGCCGGCAAGCAGTTGGAAGATGGACGCACCCTTTCCGATTATAACATCCAGAAGGAATCTACCCTCCATCTGGTACTCCGTCTGCGTGGTGGTATGCAGATCTTCGTCAAGACCTTGACTGGAAAGACCATCACCCTAGAAGTTGAGCCTTCCGACACAATTGAGAATGTGAAGGCCAAGATCCAAGACAAGGAAGGGATCCCGCCAGACCAGCAGAGGTTGATCTTCGCCGGCAAGCAGTTGGAAGACGGACGCACCCTTTCCGATTACAACATCCAGAAGGAATCTACCCTCCATCTGGTACTCCGTCTGCGTGGTGGTATGCAGATCTTCGTCAAGACCTTGACTGGAAAGACCATCACCCTAGAAGTTGAGCCTTCCGACACAATTGAGAATGTGAAGGCCAAGATCCAAGACAAGGAAGGGATCCCGCCAGACCAGCAGAGGTTGATCTTCGCCGGCAAGCAGTTGGAAGATGGACGCACCCTTTCCGATTACAACATCCAGAAGGAATCTACCCTCCATCTGGTACTCCGTCTGCGTGGTGGTATGCAGATCTTCGTCAAGACCTTGACTGGAAAGACCATCACCCTAGAAGTTGAGCCTTCCGACACAATTGAGAATGTGAAGGCCAAGATCCAAGACAAGGAAGGGATCCCGCCAGACCAGCAGAGGCTTATTTTCGCTGGCAAGCAGTTGGAAGATGGACGCACCCTGTCTGATTACAACATCCAGAAGGAATCTACCCTCCATCTTGTATTGCGTCTGCGTGGTGGCATGCAGATCTTCGTCAAGACCTTGACTGGAAAGACCATCACCCTAGAAGTTGAGCCTTCTGACACAATTGAGAATGTGAAGGCCAAGATCCAAGACAAGGAAGGGATCCCACCAGACCAGCAGAGGTTGATCTTCGCCGGCAAGCAGTTGGAAGATGGACGCACCCTTTCCGATTACAACATCCAGAAGGAATCTACCCTCCATCTGGTACTCCGTCTGCGTGGTGGTATGCAGATCTTCGTCAAGACCTTGACTGGAAAGACCATCACCCTAGAAGTTGAGCCTTCCGACACAATTGAGAATGTGAAGGCCAAGATCCAAGACAAGGAAGGGATCCCGCCAGACCAGCAGAGGTTGATCTTCGCCGGCAAGCAGTTGGAAGACGGACGCACCCTTTCGGATTATAACATCCAGAAGGAATCTACCCTCCATCTGGTACTGCGTCTGCGTGGTGGCAATTAAAAACATATATGCTATTTCCTGTGATCAGATATTTTACTGGTAATGAATACGGACTTTACTTTTCGATAACATCATTGTTCCATTTTGTATTTCCAGTTTCTGTCAACAAATTCACATTATTCCAATAAATTTACTCATTGCCTCCTTTGATTTTGTTTTATTTACAATATGTCAAGGCCATATTGACAGACTGCTTTAAATATTTAAAATATTTTTTAATAAAGGTGCAAGATGTTGATTTTTTTTTTTCTATGGCCTTTAATAAAGATTACTCTTTCAAAGCTTTAAAAAAAAAAAAAAAGAAAATTGTGCAAGAAATAATGCGTTGAAAGAATAAAAAAGCTTCAAATGCGTTTATCTCAGAACTTGTATTAATGACTTAATGCATTCTGTTAGTAAAGCCTCCAAATTCATAATAAAAACCTTCTATTTATCCGGTTATTTTGATTTATACATTAATATTTTTTTTATTATTGAGATACTTCTTTATGCGACTTTAATTTTAAAGAGCTTTTACCCACTCGCTGGTTGATATGTGTACAATGTGGGCCAGTTCTGTGCATCTTAATTTTCTTTGATTCACACACTCAAAAACTTGCATAGCTGTGGAAAATGATCATTGACTGTTTTTACAAGTTCCGATGTACCATTATCGTCTATATGAATTATATGTAAAAACTGTTGTTTTATCCCAAAAAATTAAATACAGTCAAAGGTATTTTAGTGGGGTTCCACATATCTTGAGCACACAAATGGCCAATTGTTATATTTTTTGCAATTTTGAGAATTTTTCACCAAGTTTCGGTGCAGGATGTTATCTTTTACTGAAAAAAAACCTAATTTAGTTTTTTTACAAGATTGATAATGAGGAAGTTCAGTGTATTTTTCATTTGGTGGACTATTCAATATTGTTTAATATTTATGTATCGTGTAATCAGTGCTATCATTTTTTCTGTTTTTGAAATTACTTGGCGTGTGTCATCTCAAGTTGTCTTCCCCTCCCGATGAGTTCTGCTAATTTGTCAGTTAACTAACCCGGAAACTTATCACAACTCTCTTATCATTGGCTGATCTGGAAAAACTAGTAATTTCATGCAGAGTAGTTTGTTTAAATCAGAATATTTTTTTTTATTCATTTTCAAGAAATTTCGCTTTACAATTGAATGCTCTAATTTTTATCACATGTAAGAATACATTTTTATATCCGATTTCCCGTAGGGCTGTACTTCCTTATTGTTTATTGATCACGTTAGTCTATGGACATCTGCTACAGGAAATTTAGACAAAATCATAACACTTCCATACCAACACAATACATTGATAAACTTTTGTGCATTTAATGCTGCTATTTAGTAAACTTAAAATCAAAAGTGTACCAAATAGAAAAACTTTTAGTTTGTGACTATAGAAAGACTTCAATCTTGATTTGCCAACAAACAGGATTTCTGACTTGGCCAGTTTTCCTTGCATGCTCACGATATGCAACATTTCTGGTGGCCTCGCTGTACAATTTAACGACGTTTTTTTAGAATCTCCATGAATTCACTTTATTTCATTTTAAAAGAGAAATATTTTAATTCTTGTGAAATATTTGAAATTTTTGTATTTTCGGGGCCATTTTTAAAGAGTTATATTTGCTATCAGAAAATGGGATTCAAGCTGTGGCAGAGCGGGCTTCAAACCTCGGACATCTGATCCGTGAGTCCGGAACCAGAACCCGGTTTCTCTCTGCCTAATTTTAATTGCCATTTGATTATTACCTAGGCAAATACATGGTCATTTTTCACCTTGGCTCTTTTTTGCATGCTTATGCATATGCATAGGTTTTAGGAATTGGGTCACAGTGTTTTGCCTTCCACCTGTCAGTTTTTATAAAGTGAAAGTACATAATACATAATATTATATTCTTATACCTATAAATTATACTTTCTTTTTCATCTCTGTAGATATATCATATGATAATCTTGAAGAGTCTCTAGAGAATTAATGAATGAATCTTTAGTTTATTTTATAAGGATTTGGAAATACCGGATAATTGCATTATTTACAGCAGAAAGCTTTGGGTCAAATAATATTTCTGTCTTTCTTTACAAAATTGAACCACTCTTAAAAACTGTGATTTTCTTGAAAATTAAAAAAAATTAAGGAAAAACATTTAATCTAGTAATAGTTGAACAGGTTAATTATTTTTAACATATATATTTTTTAAGGATACGGGCAAAAGATGAATCAGGGCTAATGTTTTTTATTAAACATCATGGCTATATTTACAAGATGAGAGTTTTGATAGAGACATGGTACAATAATTACAATTCAGAAAAGTATGTACATTTTCTAAGTAGGTTGTGCCATCAGGATTGTCAATGTAACAATGCAATAATTGGAAAATAAGTTTATTTCATAGAATAAAGCTGCTCAAATAATTCAAATTGATCATGTTGACCCCTAATTTTGTATGTACATTCTGATTCACTTGAATTTTCTAAAATATATTAATTTTCAGCTATATATTCCCGTAAGTAATATATAAGTAAGTCAGTTGGTGGTTAAAAGTTCAGTTAGTTTGTTTAGATAAAACATTGAAAAATCATGTACTTTAAAAACAAAATAATTGGATTTAAAAAAAGACACTAAAGTTTCATACAAAATTACTGATTTATGATGTTTTTATTATCTCCTGTAAAGTTATCATTTACTGACATACGTTGTATTCAAATTAAGGCATCAATATATAATATTTTTTAATTAATGTGTGAAGAGTCATGTTTTAGATAGGTACTGCATAATATTAACTTTCATCATAGGACAGAAATATGCTACTACTTCGATCAAGATACAAAGTGTATTTACTTTACGATTTTAAACTTTTATTTATCCAAAATTTTTCTGAAACCTATTATAGTATGTGTTGAAATGTCTAACAAATAATGGAAAACATATTCAATGTTTTGTTTTATCGACAGTCTTATTTCTACATGGTTAAATTCTAAGTCCATATTATGGTCATAGGAGTCGCCTCTGTGCCCACTCGATTCGAAATTCACAAAAATAATAAAAATAATTAGCTGATTTATATACCGCCATTTTGGTGAAAAATCATCTCAAGGCTGCATTACAATTGTATACTTAAACTTACATTCTAACCAAGCTAAAGTGATATATTATATTTTCCGATTTAAAATTGAGGGTATGATTAACTAAAGAAGTGAGATTTAAGTCGGGATCTGAACTGACTAGAACTGTCGATGATTCGTAAGTTTGAAGGGAATTGATTTCAGGCAGAGGGGCCGGCAACAGCAAAGGAACGATCTCCGAATCTAGTGTTTGGGGAGCGCCGGATTTTGACAAGATTTCATCTGCCTGAATCAAATGCTGACCTAAGAGTAGATTTTCTTTGACATGTATTTTCCCTAATACAAAAGCCCGATAGGTATCTTAAAGCCATTTCATGAAGGGATTTGAATACTGTCTAGCAAAGATTGTATTTTATTCTCTCTGGGCTTTTTAACCAGAGCAAATCTCGAAGCTGTGAGATGTAAGAATATTTTTTACTCCCGTAATAAGCCTTGCTGCTGCATTAAAAAAATATATGTTTATTTTAATTGAAAACAAATACATAATTTTATATAATATTCCCAAGGAGTTTTTGTAAAAAACTCATTAAGGGACATGCAGATAGCAATATTTATTAACAGACGTTTTTATATTTTTAAACAGATTGAAGTTTATCAGTTTGGTATTTTGTAAGATTTGCATATATTCCATTACAGTATAATCTAGATGCGAAACGACAAGCATTCACAAGAGCTTTAGTTGCATCTACAGGAATATTTCTCTGTATGGATTTGATTTGTCTGAGATGGAAGAAACCAGCACCTACCGTTTTATTAACCTGAGATTCAAGAGAAAGATCTGAATATAAATGAACACACAGTAGTTTAACATTAGTACGAAGGATAAGATCACAACCTTTGATTGAAATTGGAGATCGGCCTAAAAGGTGTTGTCGCTGTCAATAGAAGCTCAGTTTTAGATGGATTGAGTTTGAGTCTGTTTGATTACATCCAGTCATTGACGATTTAAATGCATTGAAACACGCGATTTTCCAAATTGTTTATATCTTAAGGAGAGCAGTAGAAATAGATTTGTTGATCATCCGCATAACAATGAAAAAGTAACCCGAATGAGTGAATAATTTTGGACACATTGTTGATGAACAATGTAAAAAGCATAGGAATAAGCGCAGAACCTTGTGGGACGCTAGATTTAAGAAGGGTAAATGAAGACTTTTTACTTGAAACTTGAACTGATTGCGTTCGCTCCAAAAGAGAAGATTGGATTTATGCCTTAGTAAGCCCAGAAATTCGAAAAGTTACTTCTAATCTTTCAATAAGAAAACTATGGTCATTTGTGTCAAATGCAGCACTCATGTCAAAGAAAGTAAGTAATAGGTATTACTTACTAGTTTTTCAGACTCATTTGCTAGAGCTAAATCTGATAAAATTCTCAACAGCCCTGTTTCAGTTGAGTGGAATTTTCTATAAGCTGATTGGAAGTTAGAGAGCAAAAGGTAATTATTTATGTAAACTAAAATCTGTTTAGCTATGATTTTTCCTAAAATTTTAGATGTTATTGGAAGGTTAGATACCGGACGAAAATTCACCAGATCCTAGGGATTCAATTGAGGTTTTTTAAAAGTGAAGTAACTATCGCTTCTTTAAATGAATTAAGAACCTGCCCTATGCTAATAGGTTTAAGTTTAAGTTCTTAAAATAATAAATGTGTATATGTATATGTGTGTATATATATATATATATATATGTGTGTGTGTGTATATATGTGTATGTATGTATGTAAATGTGTGTATATGTGTATGTGTGTATGTATAGGTATTAAAATGTGTAAAGGAGTAAGTTTATATTTTATTAGTCTGTGCTTTCTATTTACTTTGCTTAGCTTGGAACGGGGTATATACCCTTGTTAGGTGGGCAAAGTGAACATAAAATTGTAATTATGATAAAATGTTTAAATAAATAAATTTTATCTACCCCCCTAAAGAGCGTTCAGAATCAGAGTTGGTAGAAGGATGAAAGAAAGACCTGCAATATTTAATTGTAAATTTTGAATGAAGTATTTCAAAAACCCTATTTTTTCTCAGTAAAATTTTGTTCTTAAAATTAGCGAAAATATTACAATTTATTTGTAGTTTTGGCAACACTATTAATCTAAAGTATTTAAATTAAAATTTCTACAAATACCCATGTAATAAGATTTATTCAAATGAACAAATATTTTATTTATACCATGATTTTCAAATTGAATTGCATCAAATACTTCAATACATCTACCTATTCTAGAAAAAAAATGTTGCAGTGAACGAGGAACTTGAACTGACAACACTAAACAGGCAACACCGATCCACACTTTAGCAGTTTAGCACGTTTTTCGAGAAGTTGGCGCGCATCATTGTAGCGCTTTAATTTTTAAATAAGCGCCGTAATTTTCAACATTCATAATGTTTTGGGGTAAGTTAATGAAGTATTATCGATTTTCCATCCTTTGTTCATGAATCTGAGGTCATTTTGTTTCACGCATAACCGACCGGCCACATTCCAACCTCAACACGTTCACCATGCTTTTTCAACGTCATAATGCATGTAACATTAGATTTTACGTATTAATTATCAATAATATTCTAATTTAGTATTTTACCGATGATTCTTTTAGCTAAGCATTCTATGCCACACGATAATTAATCGTAAAAAATGTTCGCAATGAAACGATATTGGCCCAGCATTTCCTTTCGCATACGCGTTATTTTTTTCCACGAATTACTTAGATTTTGTAGGTACCGTAATGACAATGAATTATTTACACAATTCTTTATTCATCAGGAGTTTCGTTTGAATCTCCGATTCCAATGTTTGATTAATATTTTTATTTTATTGTCTAATTCATACACGTTTATTTAGTCCACATACTCAAAATCTTTCCAGTTCTGGTAGTCAATTTGTGACTTTGTCTGCACATTCAACACCACTACAAAATAAGTGGTGTTTAATTAGTATAAATTAAAAGTCAGCTGCAGTTTTAAAGTTAAAAAATAATTTTGTCAATTAAAAAATCAAGCAGGCTATACGTTTCTGTTAACATTTAAGATCTAAGGAATATTTTGACGCGCAGCGCCGCTGCAATGTAGCGACGCTCTAGTGCAGTTTAACTGTTAATGGAACTGTAGGTATAGAGTAGCGGTTCCCAAAAAGTGTGCCGCGGAACCCTGGGGTTCCGTGGAAGTGTCAAAAGGGTTCCGAGAGTTAAGGCGCATTGTCGTAGAAAAAAATACACAACGAACTCACAGAACCCATTGACAAATCAGACCAAACCATTCATATTAACTGTGTCGGAGTATAAGAATTTGATCAATATTAAGAATTCATCCTCTTTAAAACAAAATTTCGAATCAGATTCAAATTTAAATGACTTTTTGATTGGACTTAAAGAATACACCGCTATCATTGAGAAGGCTATCATGGTTCTGCATCCGTTTGTATCGACTTACCGATGTGAGACTGGCTTTTTAGTTCACGTCTACACTAAAAACAAGTTAAGAACAAGACTGGATGCTGCTCCAGATCTCCATTTTCAATTGTTGGACATTCAACCTAGTTTTAGTGCTATTATAAGTAAAATTGTGACAAAACAAACATTCTTGACATTAAATATGCGCAGTAAAGATTTTTAATTCAAAATATAGTCTTTTAAAGTCTAACACTATAACATGCAAACAATAAGGTTTCATGGGTCCTAAAAATAAAATTTTTGTTAATTTACTTTTTTATTGTCGAGATAGGGTTCCGTCAAAAAAGGTATATCAATTAGGGTTCTATCTGTGAAAGTTAAACTAACATAATTGATAAATTTGATGAAAATGTGCATTGTTCATTATTTTAATCTCAGTTTATTTTGCCTACTATACTTGTAAAATCTTTGGCATTTTTTGTCGATTTAAAAAAAATAAATTTTATGTCTGTTTTATGTCAGCCCCAAATAGGTACCTACATAAGTAAAATAAAATCAACTGGGTTAATAATGGAAGAAAATACAAAGAAGGACACGTTTAGTAAACATATGTTTTTAGCTATGTTTAAACGAGATTTATTTATTTTTTGTTTTATATACCGCCTAAGCCAATTACAACAGTTTTATGAAGAAAGATATGTGTAAGAAACTGAACAAAAAGAACAAAACTATATAGCAAACACAAACAAAGGCAGTTTGTTAATAATGGTATACAATATATTTTAAATTTAAAAATACAATCAAAATATAAGATTTTGAGCTCACCCATGCCAATACATCTTCATCCTGCACTGTGCTAATGGCAAGGGGATCTACAAAAAGCCGGAAGATCTATCCCAAAAAATTCAAATTTCAGTGACGAATTGACTAATCTACACATTCTGGACATTGGGGCATAAAAACAAAAGTTGCTCTTAGAAGATTTGATAAATAGCCGATTTTGGCTTCTGGTGACTCGGTTGGGAACATGAAAAGAAATTGATTGCAACTGAGATGGGACATAGAAATTGACATAGACATCTATGCCAATTTCGGGAATCCTGCATCGTGTCCATTGATTTTTTAAAGCTGTCTAGATATACTTTCGTGAAATATTTGAACTTCTTGTACTCCTATTTGTATTATTTTCTCAACTGTTGGAATAACATCTGTCTATCCCATGAACTATTTCTTCTGTATTGTATTTTTAAAAGACTTAATGGTGAAAATATGGAGGCATGGTAAATGATCGAGTAAATAAAGGATCCAGAGCATTTGTACATTTCATTTCTTGTGAAGACTCATAAATATAACAAACACAACATTGTTGACAACTAAAGTTGTCAACGATCCAAGTAGTGCGTTGCCACATGCATATGGTTGCCATATTTGCCTAGGGCCTTGTTAGGACATTCTGAAATGTGGAGGTGTAGTAACAAAAAAGGAAATATTTTTTTAAGATATAAATTTATTTTTCTTACATTACAGAAGTACTTGCTGACCATAGTTCTCAGACAATTTAACTTTTTTCAAGCAGTTTCTTTTGCCCTTTTACATATCTGTTGAACTCCGCGCAAGTCGTCTTAAAATTTACCTAATATTGCAATATTCATTCTACAGTCCCTGGCTGCAGACAATTTTTTTAACCTATCCGCTGGGCCAACATCAATGAAAATACTATTTCCACAGTAGAAGAGAGTTAAATGTTGTGAGTTTGCAGGGCAGGAATTGAAATGAAATGAAATACTCGCATAGTTTCAATAATTGACAAAAATAAATCAACTCTATCGAGGCAAGTTAGGCCTCTTTGATGTTCTTTATATACTTACATAAATTGCGGCAAGCATTTGCCACCCAATGTCGCCCTGGCCGCTGCTCCGCGAATTCGGGAGGATCTACTCGTTTGTAGTCAGTACAGTTGCGAAAGATTTTTTGTTAGTTAATAGCATTGCTGCATTGCTGCATTGTGCAAGTTTAAATCGGGACATTGTGGATTTTGTCAGGATAGAGGGCTCAGTAACGGCGACAATCCCGATACAGCAATTAGTCAAATATCAAATAATAATAGACAGATTTGAGAAAGATTTTTTGTTATGTAGGCGGCCTCCTCAGTGGACCAAATATGGGTTCGATTTGCGGTGATAACTAAATGTGATTTTTCCCAGGGTGTGTGTTCTGCGTTGTAATTTACCACTGTAATTGGGCATCTTGACCTGTTGTGGTGCAAAAAAACAAACATCATTACTATTATACCGTTCTCTGTGGTCACGCAGACATTTTTCATCTCTCTTTTATTTAATTTTTGAAATTTTAGTTTCAGTTATTCTAATATTCTGTATGCATTTTATGTTTTTACATAAATTTCTAAATAAATAGTAAAACGAAATAAAAAATATTGGGATGGATGGCAACCCTACACTTGCGATACACTTCCATTTAGTCAGCAACATGCTTACTGTTCTTTAATACGTTCGCGAAGCCTTTTTTTTTTCATAGCTTCCACACAACTTTCTTATTTTCAGGAATATTTCACATCTTGATTGGACTTTTTGATTTTGTTTTGTATTGTTTTTTGTTTTTGATTTTAGGTCAATTTTATTTGACTAGCATACTGGGACACTTGTTGCGGACTGTTTTTTTATAGGGATATCTCTTATCATAAAAATAGTTACTTCAGTTTGACTTAAGCTAAAGTCGTCCCTTCACTACCAATGTCTTTTGACGTTACAGCACTGTTTCCAGAAGGATTTTTTAAGAGTTAATAATTGGTTTTTAGGGTTGATAATGGAACCGCAGAAGCGGTACTCGCAGACGGTGAAGAAGGCCTTCCATATCTCTCACGCGGCCATGGACACAGCCACAGGAGACGGGGACATCTGCCAGGTGATGGTGGTCGTGGACGGCCAGAACTTCCTGCTCTGTACTCTGCAGAAAGGAAAGACGATCCAAACCCCTCTGGATCTCTTCTTTAGAGAAGGAGAAGTCATCTCCTTCATTACCAATGGTAAGACTACAAACTCCTTTTCAAATTTGCTAAAAATACAGTCATCAGTAGACTGCATACTCTGTGAAATATGTACCAAAACATCTGTGATTCATTTTATATGAAGTATAGTACCTACAAGGCGATACTTGTCTTCCTATTATATTTCAGTAGTTTCTAAATAACAATGTTTTTAAAAAGTTTTTTCAATTCAATTTTCTTACATTTTTTTTCATATTATTATTTTTAAAATGAGTTTATACCTTTTGATTATTTACAAATTATTCTTTAACTTTTTTCCTTTGTTTCTCTTCGTATCTCTTTAATATATTTTTCACACTTTTTGAGTATTTGTGAATTGTTGTATTAACTGTTAGTACAAATTTATTCATAAATCTTTATTTACTTGTATGTGTATTTTATAATGTATTTTTTTCCCTATATGTAAAAGCCACAAATTTGAATAATTTATTGAATAAAATAAAAAAAATATACATATTTCAATTAAACTTATTACATTCTTGACTTTTTTTACAATAAGGAAATACGTATTCAATGTTTTACACTGTATAATGGTGATTTAGTGTGTAGTGTAATTAATTGGATGACTCAAGATTGGAAAAATGAAAGCAGATTAAGTATAGAATATTTAATCTTGAATGCTATACATGGGATAACCACGCATTTATCAAAAGGAATTAACTATTATTAATGTAGAACAGGAGCCCTGTGTGGACGCGAGAACCGATGCGGGAAGAATGCCAGGAGTTGTTAAAGCCCTAGTGTGAAGTTGGCATATGGTATGACTTGAAGTTAGGTTCGCAGCAGCGTTGCCAACATGACAGTGTGTTCAGTCCTCCACAACACCTTTTTATTTTTAGTGTTTAATATACTTACATTCACTTATAATACTTATATCCACATTGCCTCTCCATAATTATCCACCCCGTGGTTTAGTGGTCAGCTAGAGGTCTCAGATTTCATTTCCGGACTGGCACCTGAAGTGTAAGACTTATCATCTAACCTTCATGTAAAAATAATTATCGAGATACACTGCAGTTGATGTACCAATGCAGTGCCATATGCACCATCAGGTGCGAAAATGGAATGATGATGATCTCTCCATAAAAGAGAAAAACTCTTGTCCTTAGAAAAGCCCGTTAGTAAATTAAAAATTATAATTCTAGACTTAAGTTGTATGAAATGGATCAGAAAACTGGTCATAGTTGTATAATATGTGCACCAATTGGTTGATACCTTGTATGCGAATGCTGCACTGGAGTTTGTGATACTTCAACGGGACCAAAACTTCAAGTATTATTCTTACTTAGGTAAATGTCACGTTCATCTAACGGGATACCTGGACTTAGAATATGAAGATCCTAGCGAGGGGGAAGAGGAGGACGATGAGGAGGAAGTTCCCGAGTTGGTAGAACAGCAGAAATCCAAGAAGGCAAAGAGGAAACTGGAGGCATCTCCAGAATTAAATAATCTCACCAAAAAACAAAAGGTAAAAACGTAAAAATATTTGTTTATGATTTAAATAAATAAAATAATGACAATACTACAACTAGGTAACTTCAAAATCAGCATTTTTGAGTGAACCACTAAAAACATCTCCATGAATACTACAAATAGACAAGTGGTGTATCCAAATCATGGTAGTATTGTGATTGTAATGTGTGGTAATATTTGGCCAGTAAAGTAAATATGTTTTACTGAAATGCTATTGATAATATTGTTATTAGCAATAATATTTACAAAAATGGTAATTTTACGCGATAAACATTTACTCAAAATTATTATTCTCGATAAAAATTCTTCGATGGTGGAGTATTTTATATTTTATTGAATTTTTAGTAAAAAAAATTTTTATAAAATAAAAAGTAACCGCTGACCGAAACAAGATTTTCAGTCAAAATTGAAACGGAATTTAGGTTTCTGTTCTAGTTTTGGCCGAAACCAAATTTTATATAAATAAATTAAAAGTCACTTTAAAACCTAGAAGTGTTCATTAAAAAACGTGTAGAATATACACAATGAAAGAAAAGGCATAAATTTAATTAGTAAATTTGTTTATTTTTAGCGTTTTTTAAGTCATTATGTTATACCTGTAACTTATGTGTGACGTTTCTTCAATGTTCGCTATAGGAACATTAACTCATTAACTACAAAGGAATTACAAAAATATAAATATGAAAGATTTTAGAACTACTAACAAATCACAAAATAGACAGTGGCAATACAATAACCAATTATTTGAATAGACAATAATCCATACGACACATCCCGAATGCACGTTTCGGTCGAGCCGAAGTTTCAGATAATTTTTGGTCGAAATCGCGGCCAAAACTCATTTTATTGGCCAAAACTGGGCAAAACCGAAATTTCGGTCTGTCACTAAAAGTACATTTTTTATTCGAATTTATTGCGACACAGAGTGAAAACATTTTTGAGAAGGGAACATGGAAGTCTAGGCATTTAGGAGACTTTTGATCTGTCATTGACTGGTTCTTTTCTCAGCCCTGTAAATGCCTAGACTTTCTCCTCTCCAAAATGTTTTCCTTAGCTGTCGCAGTAAATTTCAATTTTTGTAACTCTCCAGGGAGTGAAATCCAACCTTTCCTACAAATGTTTTGACATACTCTAGAGTTTTTGTCAATAATATTTTCAAATTATTATATCACTAAAAAAACATCATGAAAAGAAATGTAAACATGACTTATTTTTTGTATTGCCGAAATATTGAACAAAAGTAACTACTACGTGCCGTGGGGTAGTTACTACATTACTACAACTAGGTAACTTCAAAATCAGCATTTTTAAATTAACCAACGAAAGCGCATATTTGTATCTTCCTCCGTGTAAGCTATAAATAGGCAAGTCGTGATTCATTAAAACCAAATTATGATGATTTGAATGCATGATTTTCTATATATAAAGTTTATATTTGAAGCACTAACTTTGTGGTTATTCATTATAATAAAATAAATAGAACAACTCTATTTGTAGCATTCTTGGAGGAAGATAAAAATATGTGTTTTTAGCGGGTAACTCACAAATGATTTTGAAGTTACTTAGTTGCAGTAATATCCTTTTTAAGACAAAGCAAGTTTAATAGCAAGTATTTATAGATGAAAACTGCAGTGGTTATCGGAAAGAAGAATGATATTGTTAAATGAGACTAATCAGTCAATTGTCTATATCTTACTTATTTAAACTAAAATCAAAATCTTATTTTAGAAAGAGCAAAAGAAGAAAGAAGCCGAAACTAAAAAAAAACAAGAAGATAGCGATGACAGCTCTGATGATGATTCCGTAGACATTCAGAAACTTCTCGAAGAAGATGACACAGATGAAGCTGATGACTCCTATATGCCCAATGATGACTCCATGGAGAAGCTCGAAGATGATGACAATGAAAGGTATGTCAATTACATATCAGCTGTGTTTTTATAAGAACTTTAAATTAATTGAATTACCGCAGAGTTCTTCCGGGGCACCGGTTCTCAAAACTCAATAATTTGCGGCTTTGGGCCCTGGTGAGGTCCCATTATTCATATCCAAAGAGGAGAATAAGTGTTTTGCTGGCCTTAACAATTGATCAGTTTACATCCTTAATAAAAACCCGAAATAAATAATAAATTATTCGTGCAACAAAAAGTTATTAATTCTATTTTTCTTTTTAATACTTAAAATGATTACATAATATAGCGTTCTTGTACCTTGATGGAATGGACTAGTTGAAAATGCTATATGCAAATGGTTGGAAAAAGCTAAAACATAAATTATTCTCTACAGTTTATTATTTTTAAAAATTAACTAATCATACATTTAATTTTAGTGATGACGATGATGATGAAGAGGATGATGATGACGATGATTCATCATCAGATGATAAGTCTCCCGAAGTGATTACTCCCGTCAAAAAGGACAAAAAAGACAAAAATAAGCAACAACAATCTCCTCTGCAGAATGGACACTCTGAAAAGAAAAATAAGGTAGTACACAATTGTTCTTAAAGCCCATTCACATTTTGTAACAGAATATCAACATATCGATGGCTCCGTTCCATAGAGAAATAGCTAAAAAATGTGAAGTTTTGACTTATACTATTCATTGTATTTAAAAAGACCCCTTTTCAATGAGGAAGTTCAATGGTATTAAAAAAAAAAAAATTTTGTTAATAGACTGTAAAACTAAAAAATTTTTTTTCTTAATTTTTATATATTGTATTATCGGCGCTACGATTTTTCAAAGTTTTGTATTTCTGAAATAACTCCGCGTGTAACGTCAGAGGTTCATTTCCGCTTATTCTCATTCAGTTCTTCCTATTGGTCCAGAAGCGACAAGCAGACCGGAAATCTTCCATAGCTCTCAGATCATAGGTTGATTCACATAAACCAGTGATGTCATTTAAAGTAGTGCGTTTTTATCAAAATATTTTTTATTATTTTTTCTGTACATTTTCAAGAAACTTTGTTCTACAATTGAATGCTCTAATTTTTACCCCGCGTAAGAAAACATTTTTTGTATCCAATTTCCCGTAGGGCTGAAGTTCCTCATTCTACAAAGGTATAACTCCTAAAAACTATTGGTTTTCTCTTGTTAGACAGGTGTTTTCTTATGGAAATAAATAAACTGAACAATTTCTCGGCTCCTTAACTAATTAAAACGTCATGATAATTTGCATAACAACTTTAATCCTAAAACAAGTAACCATTGTGTATATATTTCACAGGAATATGTACGTATTTACTTCACCTAAAGTGATATAAATAATTATTTGTTACAAATCAATTTAGATTTGTCAAAAATTTGGTCAGCCATTACTCAAAACTTGTTGTTTAATATTTATCTCTGTATGGAACTGAGCCATTATGCATAATGCAAAGTGGCTTTCAAGAATTAAAAAAAAAATGTTTCTCAGTATCATTATCTTAATCTTATTTCAGAATAAAGAGAATGAACAAAAAAAAGGTGAATCTGTAGAGAAGTCTCCAACGACTCCCCAGAAAGAAAAGAAAATCCTCACAGGGAATGTTGCCATCGAAGATTTGAAGGTGGGACAAGGGGCTGTTGCTAAACCAGGAAAAATGGTTCAGGTAATTGCAAATCATTTAAATTTGGAAATGTGCTGCGAATGTGATGTTGCTTATCATAGGAATATGCATTTAAACTTCTAAACAAAAAATCTCTCATAAACATAGTACGAAATTATGTTCAGATGGGCATGGTTGAAATTCTCAGTCGCCTGTTATACCGTGTATATAGGCCAGATGAATTGAAGAATACAGTTCTGTATGTGAAATTGAGCCAGAATATATTTAACTCAATGGCTACTCGAGTAAATATCTTGAAAATGAAAATCGAGTGTAGATTAGTCACCATGTTTGACCAATGAAGTAAAAAAAAAAACCTGCATGGAACTTTGCGCGTTGAGTTACAAAACCTGATCCAGAGGGCTCTACTTACTAAGAAATGTCAAAAAACATGTTTTTCATTATATCACAGTAAACAACATGAGTTGCAGCCAGTTTTGCAACTCATCCGATTATTTATTTTTACTCAATGTAGTGAGATTTGTGACTCACAGTTGTCTTGTTTTGTAGATTTTTCAAAACATTCATTTGTAAATTATAATTCTTAATGTTTTATTTTTTTTAATTTGTCCAGAAAGGGTTGTGTAACTCTACGACTCAATTGAATTAGAATAAGTAATAGAAATATTTAAGGGTGAATTAGAGCCCTCGGGTGCTATTCTGAACTACTCTCGCGGCACGAGAATCAGTTTTCTCGTGTATTTTGTATGCAAATACGCGAGATAATACGGCCGCAAGAGCGTTTGGAATACCAACCCTGAGGAAATAGTTTTTTTTCTACCTTTTCCTATGATATGTACCATGAGCTGTGTCAAATGTTCCAGGTACTGTACGAGGGTAGACTGAAGAGTAACAACAAGATGTTTGACAGTTGCCAGAAGAATCCCGGGTTCAAGTTCCGCCTGGGCAAGAATGAAGTCATTAAAGGATGGGATGTGGGTGTAGTAGGAATGAGGATCGGAGGCAAGAGAAGAATTGTCTGCCCACCAGGAATGGCGTAAGTTTTACTTCATTTTAAATTCCTTCTTTAACAAGCACACATCCAAAAAAGTCACTTTTCAAAAATCATTTTATCTAAATCTTTAATTGAAGTAGATTTTATGTTGATCTCAATTCGACGGAACTCGTATGCTGTGTTGTTGAGTTGGGACATAATATTTATGATGTTCAAATAAATGTTTTATAATCATAAATTACCATTGTAATTTGGACTCGCTAGTGGATATTATACAATCAATGTGAATGGACATTAAATGTAGAGTAGTTCTGAAATAATTTTGTTATTTCAGCTATGGCAACAAAGGATCTCCCCCACTAATTCCAGGAAATTCAACACTTGTGTTTGACGTCGAGTTGAAAGCGGTAAATTAATCAGTTCACGGAATAAGAACAGTACATTGCCATCAACACTGTGAGAGTTTTAATATTAAGTCCTATTATTCTAAGATATTTGTTTAATTAATGAGAATATGTTACTTCAATATTACAACGTAAGGGTGAAAAATAACATCTTGTTTGTTTGTAATGGAAATTATGGAGTGTGTTAATTGAATTTCGTTAGTTATTTAGTTCACTCGAGGTGCTGTTACCGGTTACCACCTCTGATGTTTCTTAATTCGTTAAAAAATATATTTCAGTATTTTGGTTAAGCTGTCTAAAATAATATAAAAATAAACATTTCCTTACTTAATACAAATCTGTTTGACATTTTCAATAAGGTGGCCTCTAATCTCATTGAGTTTATTCATTAAGCTCATTTAGTTATAAGGTTTCAGGTAAATTTAGCATTACTAGCTAATGTTACCTTTATAGTTCGCACAACATATGTTTTCTTTTTATACTAAACTAATTAGTTCCTCACCGGTGACTTATTTCTCTTACAAGTCAAACATAGTTTTATCACAGAATAGGAATTTAGCTATTTGTTTACTACAGTACATAGATTGTAAGTGATGTGATACATTAAGAATATAAGTTCCATTCATTAATTAAATGTTATTTTACTTCTCTTATACCAGTAATTAATTTTACTAGAAAATTCTACCGCAAAGATAAAGAAATTAAAAGATGTTTTGCATTTAGCATTTATTTTTGTATTCCAGTTTTGGGTGTATTTTCTTATTTATACATTTTTCTCGTAATTCATTTGAAATATATTAATTGATAAAAAAATTCAAATTGTACTGTCTAATTTCAATAGTTTTATCAATTAACAGACGTAATGTGCAACATTTATAACTGATTTATTTTTCTATTGTATTATTTTTATGTTTCTAAATAAAGGTCTTAAATTTGTAAACATGTTTTTTATTCCAAATTATATTAATTTCTAACTCCAAATTACAAGTTTAGATTATTGAAAAATAAGTATTAATTATGTCCCCTAAAATCTTATTAACATTAAATATGTAGCAAAATCAACAATTATTTGTGCCTAAATTTTATATGCATACATATTTTATAAACAGTGGATGTTCGTGAAATGGCTTAACATCGGCAAAATGTCTGCTTTATTAGTAGGGTATTTAGGAATTTTTAAAATTAATCGTTTTATTCTGTAGAAGTTTTTCACATTGGTTTTTTTTTGGTAGAATTTTGCAAATATCTAAGCAGTGAATATGTCAATGTGAATTTTAATTAAATTAGAGAGGAAAATTTTGCATAAAACTGCATACTTAATTAAAACACTGTTGGACTTGTGTCCCGACTAATTAAGACGATCAATGAACGCAATTAAAAAAAAAATTAACAATGATGGAAAAGACAGATGTAAAAATTGTTACTAAAAGACACAATAAACATAAGACGAAATCAGTGTCATAATAAGCATTGTTGCAGAATATAACTTATATATTCTATTTTAAGTCGATTTATATAATACTTTATGTACTTCTCAACTAAATATTGTAAGAACTGTCGGGAGTTTAAAATAAAATAAGAAAGCACATGAATATTAATAATTTTATTATTCGCTAATTTATTTAGTGTTCTGCCATACATAGTTAAATATTCACAGGATTTCTTTGACAGAAAGATAAAATTAAATGCTATAAATTCTTAATAAACAAAAAATATTTTTTTTTTACTTCAATCTTCATAACTTTGATCTGGTCTTCTTGCCGATTGCCCCTTTCAAAATTCCTAAGACTTCCCCTGCACAGCCCCAGAATAATGTAACTCCACTTCCCCCGTGCCCGTAATTGTGGATAATTACTACCGTTTTATCCTTAGTTTGAATATCAGATTGTTCCACACAAACACTTCCTTCTCGAGACGGACGTAAACCGACCCACTCGAACAAAGTGTGGGAGTTCTGAAAAAAAATAGGCAATGAAACTAAATACAACAGACTCCCGTTTTACATGATGGATACATTCCACGCAACACTGTATAAAGAATAATGGTGAATAGATTTCCTTGTATAAAAACTAATCCAAGATAAAAAATAAAGTTCATTATCTTATTATTTTTTTTCTAGAGGCAAGTATCGGACAATAGCCATACTCATTTATGCTTTTAAACTAGTATTTCATATCGCCCTTGCCAGAAATTACAGTATGGTAGGAGAATGAGGCAGACTTATCTTCGCTCGATTTTCTTTTGCAAGATTTTTACTTGAGAGTATCTATTGAGTCGAAAACACTTATCTAGAATTCTGTTTCACATGCAGAACTGTATTCTTCATCATGAATTATTTATACTTCTCCGTAAATGCCACATAGCTACTAAACTAATAAAACAATAGATTGGTGTAGTCGTTAGAGCAATTAGCTACCATGCACCAAGTCTTAGGATCGATTTCCGAAAAGGTTGACACTTTGAATTAATAAGGTATTTATATCATCACAATATTTTCAGTTTCTTTAAAAATTATTAATAACAAAAAAATGGTTTATTTTTCTCACCTGTAATCCAGGAACAATATGTTTGCATCCCTCAAATATTATTTTACTGTCCTTTGGACAAACATTTAAATTGTAATCATTTTCTTGACCAGTTCCACCCAAAACTACGTTGAAATTGCTAAAAAAAAGCATTTTAAAACAAAACTTTTTTATTGTGAAATTTATTATGAAAGTACCTAAATATTAATTTAAACATCGACTAATTTTTGTTGTTGTTTTTAATACCGCATTCTTTAATCTCTTAATAGAATATTATGCGGTGGCTGGCAATTTTGATTAATCGGTATTCAAACATTGTTCTTCTGTAACACTCGCAAATACCTCTCCGATACCGTGCGAAAAAGACAATTGAACGTTGAACTGATTATGCTTTAAAGTACCTAAATATTTAAATGCATCAAAACATACATATTGATGAAAACATGTTATTAATTTATGATTGTACAAAACAAAATAGTTTTTATGTTTTGATTTCAATTACATGTATTAACATGAATGAAGATTTATTCCAGTAGAAATGGGATTACCTCAACATTCAATAAATTGTTGGCTTCTCCGTGCTAACTTAATTATTCTATTCACACTTGTTGTCAGTATGAAAAATTAATATAAGTATACCATAAAAATATGTCATATACCTTCATGTAACAAAAATGATCAAGATACACTGTGTTTGTTGTACTAATGCAGTGCCCTACGCATCATTAGGTGCGGAATTGGAAATGATGATGACGAAAAAGATACCTTTTAAATACTGAAACTTCTACATAATTATGCACATAGACGCTGAAGGGGCTAAAGTAAATATCCTTTAATTTACTTACTTCGGAATTATGTAATTTGGACCACAAAAAAAGCAGTATGTCAACCATGGAGTATCGACCTGAAACAAATTATTTATTTGTTAAGAGTACTAATTTTTTTTCTCAGTTTTAGCACTTTAAAAAGAAAATATTTTTAAAAGGTTGATTTGATTATTTTATAATTATTAGGACAATGCTATCACTATGCCTAGGACTCTGGATAAAGGGGTCAGAGGTACAAACACCAGGCGCATGTGGTGAATATTATCAGTACGGATGCTGACAAAAAATAATCATGTTCTTACTTTTAGTAGCTACAATAGTAGAGATATCTAATTAATATCAATTTATCATAGAATCACTTTTGTAAAGTGTGCTTGAGGTATTAATTTACCAAAATTGTGGTATATAAGTTTTCCATTAAAATAATAATGATTGATAGCTATAAATTAATGGAGCACAGGAGCAGGCGCGTCTAGCGGTGAAGCTGTAAACATTAGGGTGGGCCGATTTTTTTTTTCCGAATTTTGAAATGAAAGAGGTCTAAAAAGTTGCCCTTTGGATTACTTTGAATTCTAAAAATATTTAAAAAAAAGCTTGAAGTTTTTTGAAAAGTCAATTTTTTGCGGTAAACCGGCTGACATTTCGTATTTAAGTAAGAAAATCAGTCCAATTAAATTTTATAATGTGCATTAAACCTTATTAAATAAGCATGTAAGGGCGTGAGTTGAACTTTTTTTTGTAATAAATGGGTAGCATTTTTTTTGTGAGCCATTGTTTTCTTCAATATTAGCTAGGCGCTCAACGGAATCAGTTCCGTGGAGCGTAAACTTTTTGCATTTTGGTAGTTTTAAAACGTGCTTGAATTTGAAACGTGATTGAGTTATATTTTTACTAATAAAAACATAATTTTATCAATATAGATAATTAACAAAATGTTCAGACAGCTATAAACTTCAAACCTCGGTTGAAGGCCAAAAGTAGTATGGAATATTTAAAAAAATAATTTCTATGTTCAATGTGATCCAAAATGCAACTTTTTGGACCCCTTTCACTTTGATGTCTAAAAAAATAAAAAAACTTCATACATCATCGGCCCACTCTAGTAAACATAGACAGTATCTAAAACTCAAGATGTTCTTAAATTTTGGCCAAATTACAATAACACGCTATTAAAAACTTTATACATTACGTTATTAGTTATTAGATTAGTCGTTTTTTCTTCGCTAATGTGATCATGAGTTAAATGATTTTATCTCGATGAGTCTCGTATAACATGCGCGTGCACGTAAAATTCAAACATTTGTAATAGGACTGGACTTAAAATAAAGAGTAGTATCTAGATTCCGGCGTATACAACATATACTATTAAGGCCAAGGTAAGGTACCTCGACAGATATTCAGTATGTTGATATAGGATATACGCATACGTAGGTAAATATGTGTACTGAAAATATTATTTGGATTTATAAATCACACGCACTTTCTTTCAACATTTTCTGCTATAATTATACAAATATTTTTTTTCCATATTTACAAATTTTAATAATAAAATACATATATACATATTATTTCCAAATACTCCAAGGATGCGTCCGTTGACAAATACTACATAGACATGCCCTATAGAGTAAAATATTTTTTAAGTAGTGGCACGAAAACTTACCCATAGTTACTAGGCACTGTTTTTTTTACTAGGGCTGCATTCAACGAGCATGCATATGCTACCAAAAATTGAATGGTACAAATATTAAATAAATTTGTATATTAACGTTTATGATAAAAAATCATTTTTGGTGGATCCCAATCAGGTTCCTTCCTTAAATTCCTTATAATTTTGACCCATTTATTTCTTTTCTCTGGATTTATATATATTAAAATCACGTTTATTATATATTAAAAACGTATTCCTATCAGTGCATCACTGCAACTAAGAAGAGCTCTGCAATTGGACCGCTAGGCGTAGTTTGACATTTAAAAAATATAATATTTATATTAATTGTTTTAAGCTTTGTTAATCACTCATGAACAAATTTTACCAATAAAAAGTTACACAATCCTATTTACAATGTTTATTCGGATAAGGTTTTTATCGTTTTCATGACACAAGTAGGCATTATTGTTTCTATTCTAAACGACACACCTAGCTGGCGGTCGAAGAACGACTAAATACGTGTGGGGGCATGACTGAGTGTTTGGGCATGAGTTAAGTGTAATCATTTTTGATGGCTCAGGGCATGTCTATGTATTATGTCAATGAATGCGTGGCATCCACAGTATGTATGTATGGAATGCGCCTGATGAACACCTCTCTATCACAACTTGTTTTCCTAACACGGTTATATGCAACGCTGCGCTGACTGCTGTGGTCCTAGAACCCACTTCGTCTGCTCCAAGGCTTGGGAGGTAATCAGGGACAGGGGGTGGTTTTAGCACAGGATTGTACCTACTGGTGGTATTAGGACGATTAAGGTTTTGTGAGGGGTCAATAGTGTTATGGCGATCATGTTTTTTTAAACAGGATTGCAAGGGAATTTCATGAGAGTTTGATAGGATCATATTAGGGTCTGCGTTAGGGTTTTGCTAGTATTGTCTTGATAATTTGATGTATGCATGTTTTTCTTTCGTCGTTTGAGTGCTTATTGTATTGGGCAAATTCTGTGAATGTTTCCAGGATGTGAAGTAGTTTGTTTTGTTTGTATTATTATGTTCTTCTTACTTTCTAAGCGAGATCCGGGGGGGTATGACTACGGTCCAAATTTGAAACTCACACAGTATTCCTTAACTGTCATACGGGGAAACTAGATTAACCGCCATGTGAATTTGATTGATCACAAATTGAAAATACTGCATTGAGGGGTACAATGAATGCTTTTAAATTTGTTTTAGTTATTTTTGCGGTTTGATTTAAAAGAAATACTAAATGTTCGCTAAATTAGTATGTAAAAAATTAGTAGTGAATATTGGAAACTTAAGAAAGACACTCTGTTTTATAAATAGTTTTTGGAAAGGGCAGATATATTACGCAGTAAGTATTTAAATAAAAATATTTAGAATATGTCCATGAAAATACTAACTCTTGCAACTTGTCCCCTTGTTGGAAAAACTTTTTCATCGGGGACTATGTATCGCGAACCAAGTCCTGTACAGTTAATAACGGCATCATAATATCCCTCTTCGGCAAATTTGTTTAATGATTCAACTTCCTGTTTTACAATATTTCCTCCAGCTTGTTTAAAACGCTCCATTAAATATGGCAACAATAATGTAGGTTCACATGTGAAAGTAACATAATGTGCTCCAGATCTGCAAGAAAAATTTGTTCTTAAATTTTGTTTCTTCAGAAACAATATATTTTTCAAACTTCCGTTATTATTTTGAGAACTTTACATGGTTAAGACATCATCAAACTATACCATTAAGGGTGGCAATGTACAAACATGCTATTTTTTTAAAAGTCAGTTTTACCAGAGCTCTGTGATCTTATAGTCTAAGATTTTGATACTTTTGAAACAATGCGTGAATACTTTAAAAAATATGTAATTTGTGTTTTATCTCAAATAACAGAATACTGGAGTCTGGACTCCCCGGGAGTTATTGAGATTGAAATTTATAGCAACTGAGAGGGACACACTGTAAAGTGGCCGCTCAAACCAGTCAATGTCAGGTCATAAGCTCTGTATATGCCTAGACCTCCATATTCGTTCTCTAAAATGCTTTCCCTCTGTTGCAATACATTTCAAGAATAAAAAAGTAGTGATATCAAAATCACAAAAAATTTTAGGCTTACAAAATTTAAAATTACCTTTAAAAAACTTTGAATTATGCCATGTGGCTATGAAATTTGATCCGTCGTCTTTTCTTATTAAAGGATGAACTTTTTTCTACTAATTTTTTTATTAAAAAACCGTCATAAGATTACAACTAGATTATTTTACTGTTTTTATGTGTTGACATAAATATGTAGTAAAATTTTGTCTGACTAATCGTATTTTAAAAAAATATTTTTTAATTCTTTATGAATTGTGTACTTACTTGTAGTTCATTGTAAACGTGTTATTCCACAGACGCATTTCACCCTCAGTTAATTTCTGAAACCCATATGCTATATCCTTCCATATTGGAATATCCAAACTCGCATCGGTGCTTAGGTCTAAAACTGGAATAAGACTTGCACCGGCTAACCCTTGCTTCCACAACTCATGAAAAAATTTATGAGTTTCACTACTCCAACTCCTATGGAAAAGATGACTCAATAATTTATTTAGAAATTGTGATGGACCATTACAATTTTATGAAAATTGCGTATAGGAGTAAAAATAAATAAACGGTTATTGTTCCATGGAATGGAATCAAAAAATATCTTTTTTAAATTAAGACTGACGAGGCAAAGTTGCTGATATTTTTTTAGCGCACGGATTTTCATAAGTAAATGATTTGCTTATTAGACAGATATGATTAAAGGGGTAAGATATCAGCATCAGATAAAACATTACTCAATATACATTATAACAAATAACACACTATCTGATATGTTCTCTGAATATTGAATTGTGTAAAGGTGTACAAAAAAACAACATTTTATAGCAAATGATTTTCAGAAATAACATTTAAATTCATTAAAACGTATCGATCATTCAGTTCATTAGTGAGACAAGTCTGAGTGCAGTTTTATGTTAAATTGTCTTCTTTCTACAGAATAAAATAGTAAATTTTACTTGAATAATTTCAAAAATACTCCAAATGTCCAAATAATAAAGCAGACATATTGCCAGTGCACTCATTCACTAAACATCAGTAGGAATTTTTTTTTTTTTACACAAATCAACAATATTAGATTTTGGTGACAATTATTAAAATACTTTAGTCTCATCATAAACATTCAATTTGCAGAAAAGTGATGTATTTAACCATTTCAGACCCTAATTAATTCCTGTGGATACAATTTTTTTTTTTAATATGTGTTTTTTATCTTTTATACATTAGAAATTATTTGACATACTTAATTTGTTTATAAACAATAGGTATCAAGGTGATAATCAACTGACAAAATTCATTGAAAATGTGTGTATTATCTTGCTATACACGTTTATTTAATAAAAATAAATTAATTGAAATGAAAATTGACTGAAATGTGTTTAAAACTTGCCTTACATATTATTTAAAAGAATGACAGAAATTCGTTCCAAAAGAAAGAAACCAGCCAGAAATCATCTCTTAAAGTTAAAAACGAACTTTTCTCTGTAAATGCTGATTACTGACTTATACGAAAAATAGAGACGTACTTAGGGGTTCCAGTAATCAAAAAACAAACTCGCCCTTTTTGAATTTGGTAGGTATGAGAGTATTTTTTTTGTGTACCTATATTTGAATGAACACCGGGGATGAAAGAGTTAATAATGTGTAAATTAATCATGAATAAACTTGTTTTAAAATGAACACTACAAAAAGATTTGAAATAACAAAAAAATAAAAATAGTCTAAGCCATAGAATTATAATATATTACATTAATTCTATGGTCTTTTTTTTAAAAAACAAGAATAAGAAAGTTAAATGCTTTAATGAAACGACAAACAAAAAAAAACCTACCCCGGAAAAATTTATATAATGTGAGATGGTTAATAGAATCAGTATTAAAGAGTTATGTGACAATAAAATATTATTACCATCTAAATTAAACGAAAGCATCACATTAAATTCTGGGCAAAGTAAAGAGGGACATTCAATCAGTCTTTTTTTGGCAAATAAAATCAAAGAAATTAAAATATTTTTATTATTTATCTTTAAGAATTTAGTCAGAAGTAAATAAGTATCCAAATCATTCTGGGCCATTAGGAACGCAATTTATTCTTCACAAATATTTAGAAGGAATTCACTTCTGTCGTAGAGGGCAAAGTCAAAGAACAGATGGTCTCATCGTCATTTTCACAAAGGCACATTGTCGAAGTAAATACATTTATTCTCAATAAGTGCGAGGTTAAATTCTATGGTCTTAGCACATAATATCAAAGTTTTCGTATGTCAGGTATATCAAAGTTAATATAATGTGAAAGGACTGATTGGTTCTTGGGTAACATAATATCAACTCCATTGTCTGAGGTAATTGTAGATTCAGGTAGAAGTGAGAAGAAGCTGATGTTGATATTCTTACAAGACTTTCTCAGCCGGAGTATTTCCTAGGATATAAGGTGTCCAGAGGCCGGCCGAACCATCTCCTGTTGTATGAGGAGTTACGTCTTTAGTGATTATTGTAACCTGAAATAATTATCTTTATAACTACAAGCATAGTATGAGATTTAAAAATAATTACTGATTTTTTAAATTGTTATTGTTTATGTTTCAAACAAACAAACCGTCACCCCATAAGGGTAGGCAGAGAGGATAGTATGCCCATGTCACTCTGTCTTTGGATACAGATCTTGCATCCCTACATTCATACATCCATACACGCCCGCCAATTGTTTCGGAATATCGCCTTTTGACATATCCATCTCGAGTATTTTTTCGACTCTGTCTCTCTTGTTTCCTTTCTGCATCCATCAACATTCGCATTGTAAATATTTTTAGCCATTCTTTCGCTGTCCATTTGCTCTATATGTGTCCGAATCAACTCCTTTCTTGATTTTTTGATAATGCTTATCTCAGCTTTACAAAATGAAAGGATCTCGATATTTGCACACCTTACATAATTTTACTACACATTTCCTGAGAGATCGCATTTCGACAGCATTTAGCCAACTTTTATCCTTGTTTTTCCAATTACATCCTTCGCCCCCATACATCAGGGTCAGCACCAGGACCCCACTGTGAACCGTCAATTTTGCCTCTTTGAATGAATTACATGTTAAGTGTAATAGTTGTGAGTTTATTTTTGTTATTTTAAATAATATTTTTTTTGTACTTTTAACTGTATATTGTAAGATATATCTGGGCGTTTATTTTTAAATAAATAAATAGATATTTTGCTGTAACTGGTCTAAATTACGTTTTTTTTTAAATTCATCATCATCCCCTTTCCGCACCTAATGGAGCATAGGGCACTGCATTGGTACACCAATCGCAGCGTATCTTAATCATTTTTGTTACATGAAGGTAAGATGATCAGACTTACGCTTCAGGTGCCAGTTCTGATACTATGAAATATTCTAGTGTAAAAACACCTCTTTAAATAATATTTCATATCAACCATGTCGGAAATCGAACCCGAGACCTCTTGCATGGTAGGCAAATGCACTGACCATTACACCACGAGGCCGACAAACCACTGGCCTAAATTATGTTTTTTTTTTTAAATTACATAAATTAAATTATTAAACAGTATGCATATGAAATTAATTTTTGTTTTTTAAATGCCTGTATTTCAAAATATCTCGTCTTTTGCTTAATGTAACACGACATTACTGCATCGTTTGCAGAGTTTTATTTAGGACAGTTTTTTAGACTCTTCCTTACCTCAAATGATGGATAAGCCTCCTTTATCCTTACTGCGCAACCAAACCCACAAACCCCACCACCAATAATCGCTATTTTCATTTTAAAATGCGTTTTCTATTAGAGAAACATAGAAATAATACATAAATATTTACAAAAATACTAAGAAAACGTTCACAGTATAAATGTTAACAACATAATCTATGCACGTAAGTGTATTTTAATCTAATCATGTCTTGGGTGATGTTTTAAAACCTCATAAGTAAGAATTTTGTTTGAATGAAATAATTGACGACTTTCGATTAAATCGCCATATCACTCTGTCTATGCATACAGACCTCGCATCCTCTACATTCATACATATTCTCATGCGCGCACGCCGATTATTCACACTCTTTACATGTCCATTTTCAAGTATTTGTTGGATTTGATTTTTGATGCTTTTAGCCGTTCTTTCGCTCTACATCTCCCAAACCAACACAGCACCCCTTTCTTAAATTTGTCGATAATGCTTGTCTTAGCCTTGGTGCACGTATCTTGACATTAGTGCACCTATAATACATCATTTTACCACACATTCACCTGAGAGATCGCATTTTGACAGCATTCAACTTACTTTCATCATAGTTTTTCCAATTCCACACTTTGCTCCTATACATAAGGGCCGGCATCAGAACTCCATTGTGATCTGCTAGTTTTGCCTCCTGCAACAAACATTTGTTTGCTAAGGTAGATTTCAGTGCACCGTTCACCCTTTTCCCGGCACTCACCCTCCTGTATATTTTTCAGATACACAAATTCTTCCACCTGATTCAGAATATCTCCATTCACACTGATCTCAAATTTAGTATTACTTTCAATAATATAACTAAGCATTCATCTATAACTTTTGAAATGAGAAGAATTTAAAATGAGCACGTACAAAACGGCTCACAGCTGGCGTCACGGCATTTAGACGTCACACGTCATATCCACCAACTGCGCTTTTAATAATCATTGCGTATAAATATGTCGCGAAAATGTCATTCATGGCGTTAGTCCCATAGGGAAGGAAACTTCTCATTTTCGGGTAATTTAAAATACGCATATTTTAAACCTTTGTAAAAGAATTATCAGAAGATGCAATACCATTACCACTGTAATTTTTGCTTATTAAATAATAAAAAAAAACAAGAAAAGACCGTATTGATGAAAAATATCTAACTCCATTTTTTATGTGAATATTTCTGTTTTTGAATAGTACATATTGATATTGTCAATTGTTTGTAAACCAAATAAATAAATATATTACATAAAGGTATAAGCGATCAGTCTTAGGTTTCAGATGCCAGTACAGGAACATTTAAATATTGCAGTGTAAAACCATCTCGTGGCCTCGTGGTTTAATGGTCAGCGCATTTGCCTACCATGCAAGAGGTCTAGGATTCGATTTTTGATATGAAATATTTATTTTAAAATATGTTTTTACAGTACAATATTTCATAGTCCCTGGACAGGCAACTGACTGATCATCTTATCTTCATGTAACAAAAATGATCAAGATGTGCTGTGATTGTTGTACCAATGCAGTGCTCTATGCACCATTAGGTGCAGAAAAGGAATGATGATGACGATGAAAACAACCTCTCCATGTCATGTCGGTGGATGAAGAACACAGTTCTGTGTGTGAACTCTCAATTAAAAATCTTACATTTCTTTTTCTCTGTTGAAATATCTATTAATCATGATAAATCAATATTTGTCTGTAAAAATTTGGACATACTCATAATATTGTTGACATACTCAGTTTTGATGTTTGAATAAAATTATAAAAATTATCAGTTAATGGCAATTTATTCAGCTTTATCAAACTACTGTTTATGACACCTTTGTCACTTTTGATTAGATAAGAAAATGTAATTGTAAAAGGCCAATTCGCTATTTATATGACACAATTTATTACAATTTAGAGTGACAATAATCTCAATGGACAATTATGACCATCCAAAGAAGGTAACCTCTTTTGGAAAAAGATTGGCACTATCAGGGACTTGAGTATTATTATCAGTAATATTAGACTTGCCATCTTATTGGGGTTGCCAGAATTATATTCGACCATTTGATAATGTTCAGCTGCCTGACTGCTCTTCCAATTGGCATAACCAGAGTCAGGTTGGTTCTGGAAGCCGGGAGGTAAAACAGTCTGTTTCAAAAAACAATCATTGATGATGTATGAAAATAAACCTCCCTACTTTTAGCAAGCTCTCTCTTTCACACACATATAATATGTACATACCTACTCATACACGCCGCCCACACTTGCACCCTCATTCTTTATCTCGCACACACACATCCTTACACCAACACGCAATGTACCCTCCCTATCTCTCATACACATATCCTTTTACACGCTTCCTCATAAGTCGTCCCTTCAGTTCGTTTTTTCTTATGAAATAGGCAGAAATAATGACCACAACTTAAGACAAAGCTATGTACCTTCTCTAGCCATCTTAAAGAAACGCCCGAAACATTATACTATATATCCTTAGAACCCTGACCTCCCTTCATTTTATTGGTTTTTAAATAAATATAGTTTTATTCTTTTTCTTTCCTCGGTTCCTTTTTCTCTCTCCTTCCAAACTCATCATCTGATTCCACATTCCTCATCCTTTAATATGTATAACATAATGTACTTTTATTTTAGTTAACATGTGTTCAAGCCTCAGGAGTAATAATGCGTGAACCTATAGAGAAGCCCTATCACTATGTTTCATAGAACGCAAGTGATGTTGGTTTGTTGGTTAGCAACCAATTGGTGGCCATTTTGTTTTATTTGAGAACATAAACATAACGGTTCGATCGGATGCTTTTGTAGCTGTGCTTGGCATTGTTTGTAAATAACTTGGATATTTACGTTATAATAAATAAAAATTGACTATGGTGAATTGCAGTATGTTTGGTTGCAGCAGTAGGAGCGTCAAAGGTGTTAAAGGAGTCAGTTTACACAGGTAATTGATTTCAAATATTTTCCCATGATTTACATTGATTTTTGGCATTTATTGTCCCCTCACGTGTATTATGTTGCTTAAAAACTTTCCTTATATCAACATATTTACTTCAGATACTATTTTTTCTCAATTTGGGAGATAAATTTATGAATTAAGGTATGTTTACTGTTGATAATGACAGTTGATTACGGGCAATATGTCGGGGCCGCACTAGGCATCCATATAAAGTTTGAGTTTTTGTTGAGTAGAAGTCGATTAAAATTTTACTCGAAAATAGCCAATGTTAACCTTGAAATCGCATCTAAAATGACGTGTCCAAATTTCAGGCCACTACGACTCGCCATTACGGAGATGTGAAGGACAAACAAACAAATTCAACACAGGACTTTGGTTCCACGGAGTTGGGATTTATATTTTCATAAATGTAACTTAAGTATATTGTCAATAAAATGAATAAAAAAATAAACACACATGTGTATTTTCAGTTTTATAAAATAAATATAGGCGAATTATAGAAAGATAAATTGGAATAACCCTGCAATAATAAATACAAAGGTACATATATAAAAATATTTACAATGCAAATTAATATCCATTTGGCAATTCTCGACCTGAGCACGGCCCATTGTTTTGCTGCGAACTGTGGCTAACTTAATACCCAATAGTCATTGAATGGTTTTTCTACGTTTAGGCTCCGCTATAGCTTGGCTTTACTCTGAGGTGCAAGCCATATCTCCCCATTAAAAAACAGCTGTTATTTTTTATTAATTAGGTTTTTTATGTATGTATATTATGATATACATTTTGGTTATTAGTAACATTTTTGACCAGCTCTTTTTTTGGCCAGTCTGTTTTTTGGTTGGCTGGAAGATCTTGTTTTTAGCATGAGTCTGCCAAAGTACTTATTTTTTGTACCATATCTTTATATAAACAAATAAATAAGGCTACTTAAGTAAAAAACAGAGACACAATATAGCTTAATGTATAAAGGGCTAAAACTGTATGCTGAGATGCCTGAACGTACGAAGGATGAAAGAAAACTTATTAATTTAAAAAAAGATGTTATGTTTATTGTAAGAATGTAGTATTGTAAAAAAATTGTATAAAGTAAATTAAATAATTGTTAATATACCTACACAGTGATATTAACTAACTTAAGGAAACAAATATAAACTACTTATTATAAAATCGTTAGGCTCCAAGGGATTAAAAGGGTTAAATAATGAAAATCATTTTATTCATTAGGTCATAACTCATATTTATTTACAATATTTGAGTTCGTCCAAATTTTTGTTTACAAAATACTGGTTTCACCCCCTCGGGAGTCATTAAGATTGACAAATTACAACAGGGATGGAGAACACCTTAAAAAAATGGAATATTAAAACTAACTGGTCCAAGAAAAAGTTTAAAAATTAAAAAAAATGTTTTCAGGCGTTGCCTAGTGAAATGAAATGTGAAAAAATTGAGTCAGATGAATCTCTTCACAACAATAAAGGTTTCAGCTCTATAACTTTACCAAAATCAACAAATTGAAGAAATATGGATGTTCAAACATGGGCAAAATGGTGAATGTTACACAGTGTGTAAAGTGGCCACTTAAACCAGCCAATAACAGGTCGTAAGCTCTGTAAATGCCTAGACTTCCATATTCCCTTCTTTAAGGTGTTCTCCATCCCAGTTGCAATTTGTTAATCATATTTATTTATTTATGAACCAGAATTGTCAAAAAAATATATTATCAAAATCTAAAATTGATCAAAGTGGTTACATAAACTTGTCTTTCTATGGATAAATAAAAAGTTTCACATAATAAACAATAATGCCACAAAAGTTACATTTGCACATTACAAAAACATTGAAAAATAGTACATCCACTTCATGATTTTAAAATGTACAATTTATAAAATGAGTTTTAATAGAGCTTCAAATTTACAATAGGGAAAACAAATCGGTAAAAGATATCCCACAGATTAGTGTCATAAGGCTCTATCTGAGCCTGGATTTCATAACTTTATTTACGATTGCTGAAAATCATAAAATCCAGGGAACAACAGTTTCTAACACAGCATATATAAAATAAACATATTTCTTCTTAGCATATTGCGAACTATAAATGGATAAGAGTATAATTTTTCTGGAATTCAAATTGTAAAACAATAATACAATTACCTTTCTGTGTATGTTTAAACTTCCACATCTGCAATTTTTAAAGTGACTTGAATAACTCAAAACATTGTAATTTTTTAATGATTTCTGTCTATCTTCAAAAAAAATCTAAAGGCAAGTACCCACAAGTATTTTGTCGATTTGGGTTGTGTGATAAAATCGTCATGATCATAGAACAATGACGCATGTGATTTTCCTCAACTTTACATAAGCGGTTTTTTTTTTGACACTTTAACTCAACAAGTACAAAAGTATATATATCCCTTTATACTTGGGTTTTATATATATATACTAGCTGACCCGAACGTTGGGTTGCCTTGAAAAAATACTTTTTATTGATAAGTAGGTACCTAGGTACTTGTTTATGGTTGAATTCCAAACCATAAAATAAATATTTTTTCAAATATGGCATTCTTTTTGCAAACGTCAAACTTTGGTCTTCTCACCAACAGAGGGGTACGTATGTAGGAATACGATTTTTAAAAATGTATTGAATTTAATATTATTTTAGTATTACCAAAAATCCAGTCAAAAGAAATAAATGGGTAGAAATTGTAAGGAATTTAAGGAAAGAATCCGATTGAGATCCACAAAATACAATTTTGTTTGTAAACATTCAAAAACAAACTTTTTTTATACACAAAAAAACAACATCTTTCCATTTTTTTGTAAATGCATTCTCGTCGAATGCAACCCTGGTAGATCAATGAATGAAACATTTATGCTCCTCAATTCTTTTTTACACATTATATTGAAGATTTTAATATCTACGAACAGGCACAGATCTGCATAGATCTATATTTCTCTGAAAACCGCACTCAAATCAGTAAAGTTGTTTAGGAGTTCAGTGACATCACACATACAAAGGAATTATATATATCTATAAAGATTTACCTTTTTTTAAATCTGCAACATAAAATAAATAGCCTTTATAAAACCTTTTCAGGATCTACAAAAAAGCCAATGTATCATTTTTCGCACATCCATTGTTGTTCTATGATCATGACAAAATAAAACCCATCATTATTTAATTTAAAACAACTTTTTGGTGCAACTGGTTAATAATACGAAGGTAAAAATTCAGTACTCGTGTGCAAAGACACACTTTGTACACGAGTACTGAAAAATTGGGGAATATAACGTATTTTTAATACCCACTGATCGTAAAAGCTTTTGATGGTGAATCATCACATTTATTAAGGATATTATGCAAGGTGGGAGAGGTCATCCAGTTCTGGGGGAGGGGGGGCGTTTCCTTGTCCAATGTAGATTGGTTTGGGTACTACTGCTACTGGAGGCTGAAATATATACATAAATCATAAGTTATGCCATGAGATTTTATTAGTTAGAGATTCAACCAAGTAACTTAGGTCAATAACAGAGCAGGCATTCAGAAACGTATGAAAACATAATTATATCCATGTTGATTTGTGAGTTGTCTTATTTTCATATTTTTAGGCTAAATTCAAAACATATATATAATGTCCAAACACCATTGACCCATTCAAACACATGCCCTGAGCCCCCAAAATATTATGACACTTAACCAATGTTCAAACACACAATGATGCCTAACGCATATTTAGTCGATCTTTGACCACCAACCGGGTGTGATGTGAGCTTGACATTTAAAATCGAAATCAAAATCAAAATGCCTGCTTGCGTCGTGAAAGCGTGTAAAAACCGTTTGGATAAACATTTTGAAATGGATGGAGTAACTTTTCATTAGGAAGTATTTGTTTGTAAGTGATTGACAAAGCTTAAAATAATTCATTTTTAAGTACAAGTATTATTTATTTTAAATGCCAAACTATGCCTGGCGGCACAAAACCGAAAGCTTTTCTTTCGAACAGGTGTGCACTGGTAGGAATACGGTTTTAAAAACATAATAAATGTGAGTTTAAATTATTTTAGCATTCCCCAACCAGTAAAAACAAATAAATGGGTAGAAATTAATGGAATTTAAGGAAAGAATCTGATTGGGATCCATATAAAAACCAATGTTGTTTTGAAACATTTACAAACTTTTTTATTTATCGTTTTTTTTTTAGTATTTATAGTGTCCCCGAATGTAGCCCTGATATAAATAAAAAAACTCGGTAACTATGGGTATGTTTTCATGTCACTACATTAAAAAATATTTTACTCTGTAGGACACGTCGTGTATTAATAGGTCACACGATGTCAAGGTGCTGGTTAATGCAAAAGTTATATTTGGTAAAATAAACCATTTTTAATTCATACAAAAATAACTTTAATACGAGTTGAATGGTAGTCCCACAGTAGTGTGGCGGACACACAGATCAGAGGTCAGATGTTTGAATATTGCTTTATTGCTACTTGGTAATTTACAATTTTTTTAAATGGCCTCGAAATATTTGAGAAAATCAAGAGCCCAAGACTTTTTTAAAAAGTTGGCTTTGGGTATCAAAAGATTGAAAAAAAGCCAAAAAAATTAATAAGAATAATAATATAATGCTAATTAATAAATATAAAAGACAGACATATACGGAGTTAAATGTTGTTGATTTTCATTTAAAGACCTCTAAGCAAAAAATAAATGAAACAAATGAAATAATTAAAATTAACAAATAAAAATAAACAGAAGACAAGTGTCAGGATATATCAGCATGTAAATAAATATAATAATATGGCAGATAAGCGAGAGAGAAAGCTATCAAATAAAATCCCAAACCTAACCTACAAAATGAAAGGATACAAATGAAAGCACCCATCGCAAAGAGCATTTACCTGACTGACTGATGTTTGAGTGTTGGATGGAACGTTTACTACCACAAGCTTTGTTCCGCTTGGTGCCATTCCACTAGTGGTTTTAACAACTGCTGCCTAAGAATAACTTGAGTTAGACTTCATAAAAAAATATCACAAAAAAAAAACAGAAAAAAATTCATGTTATAATAATAATAATAATGTTTGGATAATTTATATAGCGCCATTTTTGTGAAAATCGCCTGAAGGGCGCTGAATCACCTCAAGGGCGCTGTACATAATTATAAATAAGCGAGTTCTAATTTTTTTGTATGAAAACAATGAAAGAAGTAAAAAGACTATCTATATTTAAGATCTATGGTTACGATGATTGAATTAATACAAACACCCACATGCGGGGTCAGAAGCTCATCATGAATTTCCCCCCAAATACAAAAATTTCAGTTCCAGCAGAATGGTTTCATGACTAGCATAACTTGATAAAAATGATTGTTCGCTCCACTACGTTCAAACGAAGACTGCTCGTTTATAAATCATTAAATAAAAATATATGTAGTTATGCATATGTGAGGAACTGGTTAGAATATAAATTTTGTCAGTAAGACAGATGATTCATGATTCATTAATTCATTGAACAATTTAATTCATAATAAAATATAAATTTTATAAAAAAACATTTAAGTTTGTAAGTGAAAATTCTTGATGGAAGTTCATTGTAATTTATTATATAAATAAAAGACGAGTGATACTTTAATCCACAAATTTGGAATATCCAGTGACCGGTTTCATCGCTTTCGCGACATCTTCGAGACTGGTATCCTTATTAAGGAGTTCAATGTATTTATACAAAACAGAGGTAAGTAATCAAATTTTTTTCTTCAGGTTAACTAATGAGTTGATATAATGCTATTTTATTGAGTTTAAGTATTTTATTTCAATTATTTAATTTAAGTAAATTATAATATATTTAAGTATTGTATTTTATTTAAATCACACTCACAAAGGATGTAAAACTAAAAATAAAATAAAATACTTAAACTCATAAAAATACCATTATATCAACTCATTAGTTAACCCGAAGAAATTTTTTTGATAATGATCCTTAAGATAAAAATAACTTTATTTAATTTACTTTCATATGATTTTTAATTATCCATCCTTACCTCTGTTTTGTATAAATACATTGAACTCCTTAATAAAGATACCAGTCTCGAAGATGTTGTGAAAGCAATAAAACCGATCACTGGATATTCCAAATTTGTGGATTAAAGTATCACTCGTCTTTTATTTATATAATTTTAAAAAATCATATTGTTTAAAATTAGGTAAGATACATTGATGCCTCAGTTCTATAGAGGAATTACTCAAAAAATTTAAGTTTTGAGTAATATTATTCATTGTATTAAAAAAACATTATTTTTCAATTCTACAAAAACTCGAAAAAATATTGGTTTTCTCTTGTTAGACTGATGTTTTAATTTGGAAATAAATGAACTTTTCTCAGCTCTAACTAATTAAAACGTCATGATAATTTGCATAACAACTTTAGAGAAGAAAGAAAAGAAAAGAAAACTCATGTAGTGTCCATGCGGCTCGACTGTGGAATCATCTCCCATCGAATATCATGTTACTTCAGTATCTCTGTTTAAATAACGACCGAAGAAAGATATCATTTCTCTTCCTTAATCTCTCCTCCTTTTCTCTTTCCTCTTTATTCCTTTCCCCCATTGAGTAATATAATTGATTTAAGGTAATTTATATACAAATACAGTTATTTATATTTTTGTGTAATTGGCTTTTTTTATTTTCTATTGAATATGTTTTGTAACTTGAATCATATAAATAAAACTTTTATTTTATTGGTGTGTTGGAAGAAATTGCCATTGGCAATGTACAATTTACATTATGTACAAAAAGTTACATAAATAAATTTAAAAAAAACAACTTTAATCCTAAAACTAGTAACCATTGTGTATATATTTCACATAAATATACACAATATGCTTAAAGTGATATAAATAATTATTTTTTAGAAATCAATTAAGATCTGTCAAAACTTTGGTAAGCCATTTCTCAAAATTAGTAATTTCTATTTTGAGAAATGCAATTGAAGTGCATAAAATTAATATAATTTAAATATAAAAAACATGTTTCACTATGTGGTTTGAGATTTTAAATTTTGTTTATAAATTTAAACAAACCGCTTTGATTTTTTACCTTAGTTATCATGTTAACTCTTGTTTGTTCATAGTATTTCGATACTAATAAAGAAGAAACTAGAAAACCATTAATTTTTGACAATAAAGATGGTGGCTTATAGCTCGTTTTTGGACCTTTCTAACAAATTAACGTTTTTAATAAAATTAAAAAAAAAAACTGTATTCGAGGATTGTTCTGAAGATTTGATTAATATTGTCAATCACACAATACACGCATAACTTAAAATAAAGCAGAGGTCACACGAGGACAATACTGTCCTGTCCCAGCTCCGTGAACATCATCATTTGTGCAGGACAGGACAGTTGGACAATTTTACCTTTGTTCAAACGCAAAACGCTTCAAAAATGGATACATGATGACGCGTGCGGCGGTGGGGGTAAGGTGTTTTCTTACTGAGATAGCCATCATGTCTATCTTTAGGACAATGTCTTGGACCATTATGGTCTTGTCCACCAAACAGGTCCAAAGATGGGACAAGACAGTATTATCCCGTCTTCGTGTGACCCATATATAAACATTTTGTTGTTCTAATGTAAAGTTGATTTTTTGTAGATTCACAAATTGTACTTGAAGATATTAAAATGGCGATAGTAATGCAAAACAGTAAAAAAAAATAGTTTTGTACCTGCTGCTGGCTTCTCACAATGGTGGCTTGTTGATTGCCGGCCATCCCGCTCACTATGACCTGCTGCTGGCCAATGTTCTGGTGCTGTTGCTGGCCGATGTTCTGTTGCTGGACGATGTTCTGTTGCTGGACGATGTTCTGTTGCTGGACGATGTTCTGTTGCTGGCCAATGTTCTGTTGCTGGGGTTGCTGGATGATGATCTGCTGGGGTTGCTGCACCCCTAGTGGCTGCTGCTGCCCGGGGTTGGGAGGCTTCTGGGTCACAATGACGTACTTCTGCGTCGGCGCCTGAATAGCGCTGGCCGCAGCTGTGGCCAGGGCTCGGCTTATTGCCGGTGTAGATGGGCCTACTACAACTGTCCGGCCGCCCTGATTTCCGCCTGCAGAAAAGCATTAAAGGGTTAGTGGTGGGGGGCTTTCAACGTGCAGGTCAGTGATTAGTAACCTATGACACACGTGTCAGAGGCAACACCCTGAGACATTTTGAGTGACACGCATCATTGACTCAAAAATCAAGTGATGGCTTTGATCACAACATTTTTCATAACATACTTTAGTGAGACCTTATTCTAAGCGTTGAATAATATTAAAACAAATGAAAGAATTTGACTGACTGATAAAGTTTATAACGCTTGCAATTCAGCAACAAAAATTTCACTGACGTAAATATTTGTTACTGCTTTTATTAAATACCATATAATAAATAGTTCAAGAGCAAAACTCTTAGTTTCAGGGCTGCACAAATTAGAAAGACAAAAATACCGAACACTGTCCAAGTGGAACGGAAGGTCGGTTGAATGAGTTCTTGGTTGTTTCCTCTTCACTAAGCAAATGCGGATAGTTCCTTAACAAGGCCACATCCCACCAGATCCTCATACAATAGGAAGAGCAGCCAGAAGGAACTATCTAAATATAGCCTTGTACCACTGGCAGCTCCTGAACGAAAACGTTGGTAGTGCATTTCTTTACATTTTGTCAACTTGTATATTATTGAGTTCAATAATATGATAGGTCTGATGTGATAAACGAGCAATAGTATGACAGCCCGCGCATCGGAACCAGAAACGCTAAATACGCCCAACATAATACGCACGTTATAGTTAACTAAATTTGTACTAATATCATGTCATTACGCATGCTCAAAGTGACATTACAAACGAACTTTAAATCTGCGCATGCGTTGGCAATGCCCAAAATATGTACATTATCTTCTCCCTCAAACGCACAATTCATCGGTATGAAGCATTGTCTGTCTCGCTCAAGTGACGATTTTAGGAGATATGATGTATTTCTTACAAATTCAGGGTAAAAGATTGTGCAAAACAGAATATGCACTGGGAGGATTGCGCATGCGTAGACAAGATGACAAAATCGTCCGCTAGAGTCGATTTTTCTAGATCTTTTGGCGCTAGTATCGAATATTATGATGTTTACGTGTACAATATTTCAACGAATCCCTGTTTCTTTCTGCCTACTTATAACATATTTTTACTATCAATGAAATTACTAATTTATTTACACAAATTTTTACTTGGCAGTGCACTGCACTTATGCACATACTAAGGAACCGCCTCTGCCTTGTACATAATAATAACTCTCATTAAGATAAAATAAAACCCTGCGGCAAGAATTTTAGAGGTATACTGTGTAAAACCTTTTACCCAATTTGACTAACCTGCAGAGGGGTATATGCTGGGACGAGGGGCGGGGGGCTGGATGGTGGGGGTAGAGGTCACGACGGTGACGGCAAGGGGCGTGGTGGGGGCAGCAGTGGTGGAGGGGGGTGGGGCAGTACTGGCGCTGCTCCCCCTAGATTTGGAAACCACGGAGTGAAGAGCGGCACCCAGATATCCATACTCCCGCCTGAAATTTCAAGAAAAAAAGATTTGCAGATGAAATATTGCATACGGAATTTCATCACCTTTGGAAACAGCAAAATGTCGCAGAGGGTCGAGTCTGGTGAATACTGTGTTTGGTTTTTTATCAAAAAGTCGTAAACAAGCCGCAAGGCGTAAGTGGGAGTGTCATTCTGTGTACCAATGTGTACCAGCGTGTGTACCAATCTAGTGATTAAAAAATAGGCACTTACAATTACGTATTTAAATATTAAATTGAAACATTCCATATATTTTTATTCAACCTCGTAATATGAAAACAATTTACTACTATTATGTATTTCATCAAATATTTTTTTTATATGTTTGAACCACTATTCTTATTCTTAAAGACGGGAGTCAGTACTATATAAGCTCCTGACGACACTGTGACGGGTCTCCGTGAATAGTTCTCGCCCTCCAAGCCCAAGACAGTATGAAGCACTAACTTTGTGGTTATTCATTATAATAGCGACATTAGCTTATTTTGGGAATTATAAAATAAAAATACTCCAAAACCTGTCGATAATAGAAGAAAGTGGTTAAAAACGGTGTTTTTATTTTTAATTTAAAGATATATTTCTTTTTATAATTCTAATGTTTGTGACTTTTTCTCGCTCCTTATAGTTTAGCTAGCAGTTTTCAAGTATGTTTTGACTGGCCTTGCAACATGTGGTCATGCGCTTCATGCTGCAAAATTGCTTTGCTGCGTCTCTTCTCATATTGCGGCCGTTTTTCCTTCAATGCTCGGTTCAAACGCATCAATTGTAGTCGATCGGTTCCTTGGGTTTAAGTAGCTCATAGTACACAACACCCAGCTGATCGAACCAAATACAGAGCATGGGTTTGGAACCATGGATATTCGGATATTGTCAATGTTGATGCATGACCGGGCTTACCCCACGATTTTCTACACTTCGGGTTATCGTAGTGTATCCACTCTTTATCACCAATCATGATACGATGTAAAAAAAACCCTTTTCTTTTCTACCGTTGGAGCAGCTGTTCACAAGTGAAAAAATACCATTTTACATCTCCGGCTTCAATTCTACGGCATTCGATTTCCTTACTTTTGAATTATTCTTAATGCTTAAAGTTATTTCAACAGAGAGGGAAAACTTTTTTGAGAAGGGAATATGGAAGTCTAGGCATTTACATGGCTTATGACCTGTCATTGGCTGGTTTAAGTGGCCACTTTACACACTGTGTAACATTTACCATTCTGCCCATGTTTAAACATCAACATTTCCTCAACTCTTCCATCTGTTGACTTTTGTGAAGTAAAAGAGCTGAGACCTTTATCACGTGGGTGAGATTCATCTGGCTGAACCAAATCACCTACTAGGCAAAGCCTGAAAACAATTTTCCAATTTTTATACTTCTTCTTGTACCAGGTAGTTAATTCAACAATGTTTGAGTATGTCTAAATGCTTGCAGACTGGCTGGATTTCCTCCCTGGGGAGTTATTCATATTTAAATTTATTTCAACACAGAGGGAAAACCTTTTCGAGAAGGGAATATGGAGGTCTAGGTATTTACAGGGCTTATGACCTGTCATTGGCTGGTTTAGGTGGGTTTCCTCCCTAGGGAGTTATTTAGCCAGTCTGTAAGCATTTGGACATACTCAAACATCATTATTAACGCTTTTAAACGTTTGATAACCGTTGATTAACTCCTAATGATTAAAAAAGTTCATTTTGCGTCCAATTCTTCGTCTTTATACTTTTTCGGTGCCCCAGAGTGTTTTTTATCTTCAGCATCAAATCATTATTTTAAAATAGCCTAAACCAAACTGTGTATGTTGTTTCCGACAGAGCACGGTGGCTGTAAGTCTCCAGAAGAATTCTATGTGCTTCAGATGCAGATTTTTTTTGAAAAAAAGTAATGCAGTAAAATTTTTCAAAAATGATTTTTTGGCACGAAATTCGACATGTTTAACACAAGGAAAAAAATGCTGTTTACACTTTGGCGGAATAACATATATGTACTGTCATTAATGGTGTCCTTCATGATGAGGTTGGCTGTAGTATTGACCGATGTAAAAAGGCTAATAAAAGTATCAAATATTAATATTTTCGTTTTTACACATTCAACAGCGGAGGTGCTTCAAATTTTCAAAATATGTTAATTAATATTTTGATTAAATCATCATCCGAAGATGGGAAAAACTACCCTGAGAAGAGAATATGGAGGTCAGGCTTATGACTTGACTTGTTCCTTACTACATATTATTTTCTTTTTCAGGATTTTGAACTTTATACTTAATCCAACTGGACACAAATAAATTGTTAAATATAAAAATAAAAATTCATTCTTTAAATACCTGTATTCATCAATATTGTCTGGAGGGTTTCTTAGAGTTTTCAATACAGGAGCAAGGATTTTAACCAGAAGATGTTTAATATGTCCGGCAGCTAATTTGTCTGCATTGGTAGGAGCATCTATATTTGCTTCTATTCTTTCACCAATCCATCGTACGCGGGGAATTATAAATACCTGCAAAATAAAAAAATAATCATAGAAATCAAGTTAAAATATAATAATATACAATAAAAAAAACATTTTTAGTTTTTTTTATGTTTTATTAAATGTTATTAAATATTTGTATATAATCACTTACTGACTTTTTTATGTCTACCGGTTTCGAGACGTACCCGTCTCTTCGCCAGGACACCAATTAAACCAGCATGCATTTTAATAAGCAACCGTTACATGCACTGATTATGTTATGAAAATATTTTATGTTGTGGGAGAAATAGTTGAAAAAAGAAGGAGGGGATGAAGGGAGGGGAATGAGTTTAATAGATATAGAGTGACCATTACAATGGTACATCATACAATGGGCTATATTGAAAGGTTGTTTGATTATTGATCAAAGGAACACTATTTTTAAAAGTTTTCCTAGCTTTCTTGTATAAAAACCAGGTTTGATATTATTTGGTAAACATTTGGATACGTTTGTGGATATAGTATTAACGTAAATAATTCTTCACCATCTATTATCATCATTATTATTATTATTATAATTACTATTGACAGGATAGAAAAATTGTTTGATTGATTTTTTCTTTAGTTTTCTATTTAAAAGAGTATTCATGAAATCAATTGAACTTATATCCATTATTAATAGCATTAAAAAAATATATAATAATAATTTTCGAAGTTAAGTCAAATCTACAAAATTTAACTTATTGTCTTTTTAGACATTTAAAAAAAAAAATATTATTAATAACAAATAAAAATACAATATTACAACTAAATACAATTTTTTACATTAATCATATACATATATATTTACATTAACGTTTCCCATTAAGTAAAAGAAATAAACAATTCTTGTGTACATAATGGGGAGTGACGTCTTACAATAGTTTATTTTATTTTAATTGATAATATTTTTAGAATAACATAAATAAATTACAAAAAAGATGTAAACGATGTTTTCAAACAGAGTTACATAAAGAAGAATTATGGATGTAATTTTTCACTTCATTCTTAAATATATTGTATTCCTGACTGTACTTTTTACTATCTTTGTTCATTTCATTAAAGAAAAAAATTCCTCTGTAAGTATAATGATGTTGTGCAGTAGTTGTTTTTAATTTAGGAATTAAGATATTACCACCTGTTCTAGGTCGCGTACTTACGTTTTGAGACCTAGAAATACTACTATTTATTTTATCTTTATGTATTTGAAGCAAACAATTATTTTTATATAGCAATTTTATATAATAGTTTTTATGTTTATTTATAATTTTCACCAGTGACCGAGTTTCGTCAATATTGACATTGTCAGACTGTTATTATAATTAAAATGCAGTCCTACCAAGAAATGTCAGCAGAAAAACTCAATCTATTAAGTTAAAATAATGCAGTGATAATTTTTTTAATTATGAAAAACGGTATGAAGGTACATTATATTACATTCTATTATATTATTTAATACTTAAGTACACAAATATATTTATAACAGTGTGAATATACTATTACGAACAATGCTTGAATTTATTTAGATACGTTTAAATTCCTAGAGGCTTTAAAAAAAGAAATTGCAGTGTTCTTTAAAGTTCATATTTAGAATAATAAACATAATCAGTTTAAAAAAAAAATTTTTTACTGAAAAATTAAATTATTTAGGTACAGAAAATATAAAACGTATTTGTGCCATAATACAAATTTTCTAAAATGATGGTATTCATAAAGAAAAAAATAAATTCAAATGCATTTGTGAAATAAAAAAATATTGTGTATAACAAGTGGAATAAAATCTGAACCTAAACAGACTGGTAATATTTTTTTTTAGCTTCTGAGGGTATTTTCAAAGTCCTGTAAAAATGAATGTTCATAATACAAACAAATTTGTTATCTTGAAATTAAAATGTTGAATGTAAGAAATGTGGCTAAGAAATGAATAAAAGCAAATCTCACTTTTATAACTTCAGATCCTAATTCAGATAACCCATGGATGGCACCATATAAAGAGGCTAAAGGTGCCCTTTCATTTTGTTGAAGTAACTTTTCAGCGGCGGAGAGATCTTTTGGCACTGTGCCTTCTGTCACTGGAGCGGGTGGTGGATTTAGCGCTCTGCTAAAAAGTCTGAAAAAAATATTATCTGTTACAGTTACATATTGTACTGTGTAAAGAAGGTGAGAAAGAAGAAAAGAGAGTGAGAAAGGAGGTAATTCTTCATTATCATTCTAATTTCAGTGTATTTTGATCATCTTTTACATGAACGTAAGGTGGTCAGTCTTAGGTTTCAGGTGCCGGTCCAGGAAAAATGAAATATCGCAGTATCAACAACCGTTAAAATCAATTTATTATATAAATAAAACACGAGTGATACTTTAATCCACAAATTTGGAATATCCAGTGACCGGTTTCATCGCTTTCGCGACATCTTCGAGACTGGTATCTTTATTAAAAAGTTAAATGTATTTATACAGAACAGAGGTAAGGATACATAATTCAATAATTCAGCGGTGGGCAAAACTTTCGTATATTGGAAAAACTAGTGATAAAATTGGACAAATAATAAATAAAAATAAATGCACTGCAACCTTTTACAATAATAATTCCTTAGCTAATTTGTTGGTAAATACTAAAGACAAAAAAGATAAGTTTTCCAACTCAGGAACTTACCTTCTTAATTGTAACGACTGTAAAAATACATGCTACGTAGGCCAAACGGGTAGAGCCTTTAAAACACGCATAAAAGAGCATATACAATCATGGTCTAATAATAAAGATAATTCAAATTTTGCCAATCATTTAATAGAAAACAAACATTCCTTCGAATTAAAAAATAATGTAAAAATAATTCATATTGCACCCAAAGGCCATAAACTTGACAAATTAGAAATTCTCGAAATTAATAGATTAAAAAATAAACCCGACGTAGAATTACTTAATGAACAGATAACACATGTGCATTCTCCATTACTTTACCCATTGTAATATAATTTTACTTATGACTTTTTACCCTTTGTTTTTCAGAAATCATTATTTACAAAACCACACTCACGAAGGATGAGACACCAAAAATAAAATAAAATACTTAAACTCATTAAAATAGCATTATATCAATTCATTAGTTAACCCATAGAAAATTTGTTGATAATGATCCTTAAGATAAAAATAACTTTATTTAATTTACTTCGAGTTTTATTTATATAATAAATTACAATGAACTTCCATCAAGAATTTTCACTTACAAACTTAAATGTGTTAAAATCAATATTTCACGTCCACCCTGTCAGGAATCGAACCTGGGTTCTGAGACTTCAAAAATGGTACGCCAATGGGCCAACCGCTACACAACGAGGTGGGCTTATCCCCTACTCGATTTTATTATTCAAGATTTTTACCTGAGAGTAGCCATCGAGTTGAAAACACTCGTTCTATTTCAAATACAGAACAGTATTCTTCATCCGCCAGGATAAAGAAATGTAATTTTTAGCTAGTCGGAATCAGAAACATAGAAACTGTGTAGAACACCATTAACAGATTAATGACACACACATATGCCAAATCATTTTAATTGAAGTCTGGTACCAGGAGTAGACCAAATTTTCCTTAAAACTTTTGCTATCACTCCCACTTTGCATAACAATTCTGTATTGTATTATTCACAATGTAATATAAAAAAATTGATGTAGAAGCTCTCTAAATACAATAACAATCTTGCAACTGAGTCTATCTGAAAAACCTTATACCTTGTGACTCGGGTTTGAACATTGTTGGTGGATGTATTGAAATTCTTGCATATCTGAGCCATGAGACGAGAAGCGAAGTCTCGCAGCGCCCAATGGTTGTCCATTTCTGGTCGCATACAAAGTTGGCGAGACACAATGCATGTCGACACTGAGGGTATAAGCTCGTGCAGCTGCCATGCCGGAGACAATAAAATAATTAGTAATTATAAAAAAAAATATTATTTTACATTAATAATAATCCAATAAAAATAAAGATTGCAATTAAAAACATGAAAATTACTTATTTACTATTTGAAAAAAAAAACTACATGAAAATGTTTTTAAACCTTACCGGTCCAATGTCGAATCTCATTTGACATCGATTTTTTCCATATTCATACTTTGGAAAATTATGAAATATAGATAATAAGGCCATTACTATGTACATTTCAAAAATTATTTCTATAATTTTCCAAAGTATGATATATGGAAAAAAATGGTGTCGAATGAGATTCGACATTGGACCAGTAAAGGGTTAAAGCAAGCCAAAAAGTATGAATTTTCAACAAACATAAAAAAGCACAAAAACCTACTGAGATTAGAATTAATATGTGAATCCTTAATTATGTCTTTAGAAATAATGATTTTCAAATATGGTTAGGTTGAATAAGTTTAAATTTTTGTTGGTTTCGCATGGATCAACTTCAAGGAGATAAAACAAAAAGACACAGATAAAGTACATATTAGATATTAGATGTTAACTGTACACGAAAAGAGCATTTACTACATTTAAATGTTTATAAAAAAACATTTAAAAATGGCATTAAGGCAATAATCCAAACAGGGGCTCATTTTGATAGTTCAGTTAATTTTCTACTTGAATGATCCTAAAAATTCTACTGACGAAAAACTTATGCAGAATTTATGGATCATTACAAGAATATTTCTAAATGTTTTAGATGTGAAGCAGACATTTAAAACCACATAAACCTAGTCGTTGTTGATAACATAATACATATGAATAAAAAGGCTAAATTACTGGTGCGTCAAAAAGGTAAATTTTGCAGGACAGTCAACTAAAGATGATTTTAAATAAAAAATGATCATAACTTATTTATTATGAATTAATTGCAAAACATGTAGGTAAGACAGTGTTATGTAAAACTATTAGGGCTATGTAGGATAAACACTAAAAACAGATGTAAACCTAAAGAACAATTCGTAAAAATAATAAATAAAGATTTAGATATTGTTTTTGTTGTTAACGCTAAAATTTATATCAGATATCCATGGGAGTAAGCTCATATGAAGCAACATAAATTCTAAGTAAAGATATATCGTGGTTACGCCTTGGGAATTGGCTGTGTGTTTTTTAGTGAATACATACCGAGTTGTAGTATGTTTATGAAAATTGATACGTTATCATTTTAATTGTGGTTAAAAATATGTTTGAAATATTTGTTGACGTAAAAAATGTACTTAGTAAAATTAATGCACCTAGCCAGTTTCCAAGGTGCAACGACAATATATATAATTAAATTTCAGCTAAAGTGAGGCATCGGTCACTTTAGCGGCCTTATTAGACTCGATATGGATATAATATAGAGAAGGCAACGGGAAACCACTCTGGTCATCTTTTCCCAGGAATCACTATGGCTAGTACATCCAACAAGAAGTTGTCCTGGCCTCGGAGTAGTGCAGGACCGATATGCTTTCGCTGTAGTGATCGCCAACATTGGGGGGGACCTGATAAGGCGCCGTAAGAAGATGTATATAAAGTTCAAGCACAAATCAACAATACAATATTTTTAGCAACTTTGAATACCTATTATAATTTGGAATGTAAACTTTTTATTTGGACATGTCAAACTACGAACTGGACAATTGACTTGTAAAGTAAAAAGAAGCTTTAATAGTATACTGACATATTTTTCTAGATACAGAGTTTGATTGTCCAATAGAGCTTTGACCATTCTCATCAGATAGATCAAAAGAGCGAGGTTATTTTGGACCACGTTGACTTTGACTCCTTCAGAGATAAATGTACACATTCTTGGCAGCATTTCATGAAGTCCAGGGTCACACGCGAGTGATTGTAAAGCTTCCTGCAATAATAAAAACACTACAATACTAAAATATTTACTCATACATATACTCATTAGTGAAATCCAGCCTTGTTTACAAACATTTGGGCATACTCAACACATATTAATTTCTTTCTGTTATATTTTAAAATTGATCAGCGTAACTGATTGGTTTAGTGGTTTGAAACAAAGATAAATATATAAAATATAGAATGTCATAGATTTAGTATGCCTATATTAAAAAATATTCTCCATCTCTGCTGAAATATCATTAAACTTTAAAATAGGAACTATTTTTTTTTTTTAATATTGAGAATTCTATCGCAATTAGGTAACATGTAACATTTCCAAACATACTAAAAACATTTATTTTTTAAAAAGGAATAACCCGCTAAGCTTCTATTTTAGAGGCTGATCAGCAGGTGGGAAAGAGAGGATCACGGAAAGAAGTTATGAAAAATGTACCATGACACCCAGATCGATTGAGAAAAAATCTTTCTAAGATTTTTTCTTGTAACTGGTGGAAATTGAACCCGCGACATCATTTTCACAGTTATCTGTCTAACCAACTGCGCTACAGCTCTTTGGTTTAGGTAATAAATGATTTATTTTAAGATTTACATAAATTATGATACTAATAACTACTCAATAAAGGTGTTAAGTAAAACATATGGAATGATAATTTCATTTTCATTTCAATAAATTATTTTTAAAAGTAACAAAAAAATAGAGAAACTTAATTTCCTAGGCCCCGACGAGATTCGAACTCGTGATCTCCTGTTTACTAGACAGGCGCTTTAACCAACTAAGCCACGGCGCCTACAACACCTGCTGTCAATATTTTATAATACACTCTAATAATAATACAAACACAAGTACATAACTCTTATCAACATAATTGAATTGATAAATAAATCCATCATATTAATATATCGTCAGTATGTATTATAAAATATTACCAAATAAAGACAATATTTTATGCATACTTGTGTTCTGATAATTCAATGAAATATACAACGGGGGCCTTTTTTAATTGGATGGAAATAACTGTGACAAAACATGGGAATACATTTGTGTTAGAGCAGGGATCAAACAATAGATTTATGATCAGGAGTCCGCGACACTATTACAGGATCACGATATGACAGTGTCTTTAATGTATATTAAATTAAAATTAAAATAATGATTCAATTTTAATAATCTAAGAACTGTGAATAATTTTAGAAAAATGAACAAAAAACTTGTAGATTAACCAGAAAAAATGATATGGTGGTACCTGCATAAAATTCGCTAAACTGAATATAGTAAGTAAATAAAAATAACTAGAAGGCAGGAGGTAGTTATTGACGACTGTTATATGGTAGGAAACTAAGCCCTTCGGGCTTTGGTTAATTAGGATCGTGGGTACATAAAAATATCAGCCATTTGGGCCTCAATTTTTTTTTGCAGTTCAGAGCAGTCTAAATATAGTGAAGAAGAATCTCTCACTTAAAATAATTCTACCAAAACCACACAGAATGAAAAGATATATTAAATATTCAAGCAAAAAGTTTGGTTAGTAAGCAAAATTGAAAAGTGAATAATCTGTAATTTAAAATAATAACAACAGTCAACTTTCGCCGACTGTTACATGATAGTAAATTCTGCCCTTAAGGCCTCAATGAGTCGGCTCTGCGGGCCTTAATGAATTTGTTCTCTTGGCCTAATTAAATCAGCCCTACTCTTAGGATCTCGGATGCGCTATATTAGTTATCCATAATTTAAATTAAAAACAATATTCAAGAATTATAAGAATTATTTCTGAAATAACTCCGCGTGTGACGTCAAAGGTTCTTTTCTGTCAGTTCTTCCGATTGGTTCGTTTACGATAAATAAAACGGATATCCTTCACAGCTCTTAAATCATTGGTTGGTTCATGTGAACCAGTAACGTCATTTAAAGTAGTGCGATTTTATTAAAATATTTTTTATCATTTTTTTCGTACATTTTTAAGAAAATTTGCAGTTTAATGGTCTAATTTTTACCGCACGTAAGAAAAAAATAAATTGTATCCAATTTCCCGTAGGGCTGAAGTTCCTCATTATATTTATAGTACATAAATTGCTACAGGGTACAAACTTATGACTGAGAAAGGTAAGTGCAAACCAAAAAAAATATTTTTGAAACATTAGTTATTCAAACAACAAATTAAGAATAGTCCAGAACCGCATATGCACATCAAACAAAAGGCGACTCAACTACTCATAAATGAGTAGGTTTACGTTTTGCCCCATTCGTTTCTTTGTAGACGTCGCTCAATACGCAACTCCTGATTTGAATTCAACTATACCGTGTTGTGTCCTTTTAAAGTGTAGAAATACTGCTAGGATCTCAAAGAAACAGGATGGCATCACATTTTATGTGTAATTAACAAACAAATGTTTAAGTAGCAAACGAATTACCTAAAAATTGAATTATTTTTCCATCTGTCAGATTGTCGAAGAAACAAAATGGAAATTTCGGTAGTGTTGCCAAGGTAGATTTTTTTAACCCTACTTTGCTCATTTAATAAAAGAACTGATGAAAATTAGACCTTGGATTAAACAACGCCGTGGGGGACATTTGAACGACATTATCTTTAAAACATCAAATATTATTTAACATGATATAAAAATATCAATTTTGTGTCAAATAAAATTTGTTTTATATTTTAAGTTCAAAGTTCATAAATTCAATTACTCTTATTAAATGACCCTTTATTTATCTAATCTGTTGCGTCAATCAATGTTTCCGCATGCACAATAAAATTTTAGAGAAATTAAAAGAATACTTTTTTTTTAACTTACATTTGTGTTATGATTAATTTTTTTTACCATCAAGCAACATTACCCGGTGACTTAATGTTTGCGCAGAGCGAAAGTGTGTCTAAGCGGGGGAAATATTGGACACAGTCCGATGTACTCAAATATGATTCTACGCTCCTTCTGGACTATTCTTAATTCTATGATCATAACATTCTGCCGCGCTTATAACTTAAAAAATAAAATTTTAGGTAAAAAATTATGTACAGTTTCTCATTCTTAGATTTTCAGTCCTTCAATTACCAATGTTTTTCCAGATTATTATGATAACCTGCAAAGCCGTTAACAACATAATATTGGTTCATGTAATGGTCGTCGATTCGTGATAGTGTTCAATGGTCAATCAATAAATATCAAACAAAATGAAGAAGCTGGGTAGATATTTCGTATTTAAATAGGAAAGAGGATAAACATACAGCTCTCCGGGCTTCGTCAGACCCGACGCAGGCTTCTGTGATTTCCTTATAGTAAAGTTGCTGTTCTACACTAAGTTCATGAGTGGCCAACTGTTTGACGTGGACAGTTTCCACGTTACGCAATTTGTGCATTTTACCACTTCCGGGTTTACCTGGAAAATAATTAGTAACTTAATAAGATGAAATTGAACATTGAAATTTATTACAACAGAGAGGGAAAACATTTTTGAGAAGGGAATATAGAAGTCATTTTATCGTGTATTTACTGTAATGTTTCTATTTTTGTACAACACAAACAATACTATTGTCCTACTATGTACAAAAACACATTGTAATAAACAACAATATAATAAATTTAATAACAAATGATAACCGAGTAATACTTAAATCCACAGATTCGGAGTAACCAGTGACCGATTTCAATGCTTTTGCAATGTTGGCGCAGTTACCTAGAAATCCATGTGTTTATGCCGTTGTCAAAACGGTTGTAAAAAAATGTAATTACTGATATTTGTAATTGTTTATATTTTAAAATTTAGTAATAAAATTTTGTAAAGAATATCTGTGTATTTTTATTATGTAAATTTTTTTTCTAACATGACTCTAAACCAGTGATTCCCAAAGTGGTCTATATCGACCCCCAGGGGTCTATGACAACCTGCAAGGGGTCTACGTCAACGAAAAAAAAAATTGGGGGTCCACAATAGTGGATCTCAACATATGTACACTGATAGTACTTCTGTACTTCTGGCTGCAAAAAAACATACCCGTTACTTATCCTGTATTATGGAATATAGCGAGCAAATTTTTAATTTCCTTTCCATCGTCATACCTAGTGGAAAGGGGTTCAGCGCTGTTACCAATCTCCTAACGAAAAAAAGAAACAGACTGGACATCATTGGCCGAGGAGATTTAAGATTAAACCTGACAAAATTGACGCCAAATGTTGATAAGTTATTATTAAAGCATCAGGTTCATCCATCCCACTAAAAACATTACTTATTGCTTAGTTTATTTTATGTTACGTTTATTTTATATAACAGATACAAAATTTTATTTTGAGTAGTTTTAATTTAAATTCAATTAATAAATGTATAAAACTTAACATTTGTTTTAACTTTAAGTTTTTAACACTAAACTTCACTACAGTTAGAAATTTATGAAAAATCAATATCAGGTAAGTAGGGGGTCTACCAAAAACCGAAAAACATGGCAAGGGGTCTACGGCACAAAAAAGTTTGGGAACCTCTACTCTAAACAATCATTATTCAATATAATGACCGATGAAAAATTTAGTTTTTCTGAAAATCTAAAAAATATTTTCATTTTGTTTATTGAATTTTTTAATGTGAGCAATAAGTATATTAAAATATAACATTTGATATTCAAATTCTCAAATTATGAATTTGCCCTATAAAGGGTGAAATGAAGTATTACAGGGTAAACGCACGAGTTTGTATGTTATTTTAATGAGTTTGAATGCATATAATTATTAACATTTTACAAAAGAGATGGAGAATGTTTTAGAGAAGGATATATGGAAGTCAAGGCATTTACAGGGCATATGACCTGGCATTGGCAGAGTTAAGTGTCCACATAATACATTTGTAACATTCACCATTCTGCCAATATTTAAACGACCACATTCCCTCAACTCATCTCTGTTTGAGAATGGCCAGGTTCAATTAAGTGTTAATGCAAGTGTGTCACAATGATATTAAGTGGCTTAATTGCAAAATTTATTCGCACACAAGAGTTTTTTTCAAAATTTATTCTGTATATTAAATTATGTCGGCCTCGTGGTGTTGTGGTCTGCATGTTTGCCTACCGTGCAAGAGGTCTCAGGTTCGATTCCCGACTCGGTTGATATGAAATATTTATCTAAAAGGTTGTTTTCATACTAGAATATTTCATAGTTCCTGGACTGGTACCTGAAGCGTAAGACTAATCATCTTACCTTCATGTTACAAAAATGATCAAGATACGCTGCGATTGGTGTACCAATGCCGTCCCCTATGCACCATTAGGTGCGGAAAGGGAATGATGATGATATTAAACAAAAAATCAGAAACGTGTTGTCTATATTTTTAGTACTCCTTTTTCCCTCTACCAATTGCAAAACAATATTGTTTTTTTCCTTCTGTTACACCAAGTAATGTATTTCATCTTTGTAAATGAAGGAATACCTCGATAAGCGTCTTTTGAGAGGCTTGTCAGCAGGTGGGAAAGAGAAGGTATGGAAGAAAGTTATGAGAAATACACTCAGACCAATTGAAACAGGCCGAAATGCAGATTAGTGTCGTTGGAAAATTGGCTTCAGATAAAAAAAGCAGATAGAAATGTAATTTTCAAGGTATAACGCAACAAAACATATTTCAATTAAAAGGCGATCTGTTGGATTTAAAGATGTTACAGTTATACACACCCGCAGCATCTTTGTCGTTTGTTTTATTGAGTTTTGAAATTGGGTCTACCGATTCCAGTTTCTGCACCTCTTTACTAAGAGGAGGAGGATTCTCAGGGACAGTTGGCTGTACACCATCTACACACAGCCAGTGAGCTCGTAAGGAAGCTTCTAGAGGTACTTTCGGAGCTGCACCAGATAGGATTTCATTCAAATCTAACTCCTTTTCTTCTATGAAGTGAAGTTCTCTTCCACCGCCCGATGCGAAACGAAACGGAAGAGAATCCAATTGGTAAAAACCATATTGAGGCTAGAAAAATAAGAAATTTAGAATTGATGAATGTACTGCTTACAAATAATTTTATACATTAAATACTTTTTAAGCCACGTAAAAAGTTTAAAAATTAAAATATATATTGTACACACCTCGATATTTTTAATTTTCAAGGCATGATCTATGTCATCCGTAGCCAGTCTTTGCCTTTTGGAGTGGTGCATAAATTTTGCGGCATCTTGAATCACTGTTTTTAACCTATACGAAACGTCATCCGCTAAATCTTTGGCGGCTTCATCCGACAAAAACCCTACTCCTATACTTTCAGCAATCACTTTCATAGATTCGAGAGATAAAGACGTACCATACATTAAATCTGACTCGGCCATTTTCATATTGAATTAGTAAGAAAAGTATTTAAAATTATTTGACAGACTGACAGCACTAAAGAGCCGCCATTTAAAATACAATACAATAAATACAATGCTTAGATACTTGATAAATAAGTGTAAAATAATCTGTGGAAACAATTTCTAATTTTTTTTAGACAAAGATAATATTTGAGTTGAGGTGCGTTCAAATATTTGCAAATTCCTTAACGGTCGTTTTTTTCTGGAAAAAAATTGTCAAGTATTCGACTAAAATCATACAAATCTGTCACTAGTTTTCGATCACACTGAAAAAATACCAAAAATATCGGCTCTCTATTTTGAACGCAGGCTTCTCGAATATCTGTGGCCACACGTCAAAAATTCATCAATTTCGCTCTATCGTTGTCAAATTCGTATTTCATCATGCCGGTCCAGGTGGACAGGGTTCCTGAAAACATCAATTTTCCTCAAGAAGAAGAGCGCATACTTGAATACTGGAATAAAATTGACGTTTTTCATACATGTTTGAAGCAATCTAAGGGAAAACCTAGGTTAGTATTCATTTGAAAGATTATGTATTCATAAAACCTTTAGGTATTTAAATATAACCTCTTTTCTTTCCCAGGTATTCATTTTATGATGGACCACCTTTTGCAACAGGTCTACCCCATTATGGGCACATTTTGACAGGAACAATCAAAGATGTTGTCACACGATATGCTCATCAACAGGTAAAATGCGAATATTAACGACATATGTTATTACAAGTGCACGCTTTTTGAGAAATAATTTAATCCATATTATTATTTGCTTAAGAACGGCGTTAAATAATTTCTAGTTATCTGTTTTTGAATGAGTTAAACGATTATTTTGCAGGGTTTTCACGTTGACAGGCGTTTTGGGTGGGATTGCCACGGGTTGCCCGTAGAGTTCGAAATAGATAAGGATTTGGGTATCAAAGGACCGGAGGATGTGAAGAAAATGGGAATTGACAAGTATAATGCAGAGTGCCGGAAGATTGTCATGAGATATGCTGACACTTGGGAGGCTATTGTTACTAGAATGGGCAGATGGATTGGTAATGTCTACATGTCTAAATTTATAGACTAAACATAAATCTGATTTAATACACTAATAATTTATTAAAATGACATTTTGCTCTATAAAGTGTAGATTAGATATAAGAATGTTCATCAGTTAAATACATTTGTTTTTTCAGATTTCAAGAATGATTATAAAACTTTATATCCGTGGTTCATGGAATCAATTTGGTGGGTTTTTAAGGAGCTCTACAATAAAGGATTAGTTTACCAAGGGGTTAAAGTGATGCCGTACTCTACTGCATGCAACACTCCCCTATCCAACTTTGAATCTGGTCAAAATTACAAAGAAGTGGTCGACCCCGCAGTTGTTGTAGCATTTCCTCTCGAGGATGGATCCAGTCTCTTGGCCTGGACCACAACTCCTTGGACACTTCCCAGTAACATGGCTCTGTGTGTTAATCCTGGTCTTACCTATGTTAAAATAACCGAAATAGCTACTGACAAAGTATATATTCTGCAAGAAAACAGAGCCGAAGTTATTTTCAAAAGTGCCGAAAATTACAAGATCCTCGAGAGTTTTCCGGGTTCAAAATTAAAAGGGTTAAAATACAAACCTCTGTTTGATTATTTCGCGGATCAAACTTCCAAAGGTGCTTTTCAGATTTTGGTTGACAACTATGTCACCGATGATTCCGGTACTGGAGTTGTTCACCAAGCTCCGTACTTTGGGGAGGATGATTTTAGAGTCTGCCTAGCTGCGGGAATTATTACGCGGGATCAAGATCCCATATGTCCCGTAGATGCCAGTGGCAAGTTTACTTTACCCGTTAAGGACTTTGTCGGACAGCATGTAAAGGATGCCGATAAAAATATAATTTCTTTTCTCAAAGCCAATGGAAGACTTATTCAGAGTGGTCAAGTCAAACATAGTTACCCATTTTGCTGGCGATCAGAAACCCCGCTTATCTACAAAGCTGTACCTTCGTGGTTTTTGCGAGTCGAGCATATGACTAAAAATTTGTTAGAAAGCAACGCATCTACTTATTGGGTTCCGGAGTTTGTTAAGGAAAAGAGATTTGGAAATTGGCTACGCGATGCTAGAGATTGGGCTATTAGCCGTAACCGATATTGGGGAACTCCTATTCCTTTGTGGATTTCGCCAGATGGAGAAGAGATCGTGTGTATAGGAAGCATTGCAGAGTTATCCAAATTGACAGGAGCTACGATTACCGATATCCATAGAGAAAGCATCGACCATTTAGAAATTCCGTCGTGTAGACCCGGTAAACCTCCACTGAGAAGAATTACCGAAGTGTTTGATTGTTGGTTTGAGTCTGGATCCATGCCCTACGCCCAGCAACACTATCCATTTGAAAATGTAAAAGAGTTTGAAGATTGTTTTCCCGCCGATTTTATAGCAGAAGGAATCGATCAAACACGGGGATGGTTTTACACTCTGCTGGTTATCTCCACATCCTTGTTTAACAAGCCTCCGTTTAAAAACTTGATTGCAAATGGCTTGGTGTTGGCATCTGATGGTCAAAAAATGTCAAAGAGAAAGAAAAATTATCCCGATCCTCTGGAAGTGGTCTCCAAATATGGCGCAGATGCTTTACGCCTCTACCTTATTAATTCTCCAGTTGTTCGAGCCGAGAATCTTAGATTCAAGGAAGATGGAGTGAGAGATGTTATCAAAGATGTCTTCTTACCTTGGTATAACGCATTTAGGTTTTTAATGCAGAATGTAGAAAGAATTGTTCAAGAAGATAAAATTGATTACATTTTCGATCCTAAACTTGTGTCTTCCACTAACAAATCTGATAATGTCATGGATAAGTGGATTCTTTCCTTCACGCAATCACTTCTCGTTTTTGTCAAACAAGAAATGGCCGCATACAGATTATACACGGTTGTACCCCGTTTGACCAAGTTTATTTCTAATCTCACCAATTGGTATGTCCGGATGAACCGCAAACGCTTGAAGGGAGAAATATCTCCCAGGGATTGTCAAATTTCCCTAGACACACTGTGCAGTGTTTTATCAAATATGATCAGTTTGTTGGCACCCTTCACACCTTTCCTTACTGAACTGATGTACCAAACACTAAGCAAAATAACACTAGGCAAGGGAGGGGACAGCATTCATTATGTGATGCTTCCTAATGCTCGTCCAGAACTCGTGGACTCAAATATAGAACGAGCTGTCCAGAGAATGCAAAGTACTATTGAATTAGGAAGAGTTTTGAGAGATAGAAAAACCATACCAATCAAGTACCCGTTACCGGAACTCGTGATTATTCACCAGGACCCCGAGTACCTGAAGGATATAGTGTCTCTCGAAAAATATATTTTAGAAGAAATGAATGTTCGTAAAATAACTGTGAGTTCTGATAAACTTAAATATGGCGTAAGCCTGAGAGCAGAGCCTGATCACAAAACGCTCGGGGCCAGACTAAAAGGTGATTTTAAGGCTATAACGCAATCCATCAAAGGTCTGACTGATGATCAGTGCCAAGCTATAATAATAAAAGGTTTTGCTGAAATATCAGGACACAAGATCGATCTATCAGAAATAAGATTCATTTTCCAAATGACAGAAGCGAATGAAAAATACGAAGCTCATAGTGATAATGATGTGCTTATTCTTCTGGATGTTTCTCCCGACCAAGAAATGATGGATGAAGGCGTTGCGAGAGAAATCATTAATAGAGTTCAAAAATTGCGCAAAAAAGCCCACCTAGTTCCTACCGATGAGGTAAATGTCTACTATTCTGTGAGTGACACCAAGAGTGATATTCAGCGTATTGCTGCATCTCATAAAGACTTTATCGAAAATGTAATCAAGGCACCGCTTCTTCAGCATTCAGAAAATAATAATTCATTCAATACCATAATACAAGAAGTTCAGGAACTCAAAGGAGTTAAGTTGAATTTGATAATAACTAATCGAATCGAAACTGTTTTACCTGTTCTGCCATGGGCCAATGTAGTGCTTTCCGGGCTCACACCCAGATATGGCGCCAAGTCTATGAGAGGAATGATTTTATTGAAAGATTTCAAAGGTAACACTGTTACAGTCGATACTCTGCGCCAGGAAGTGAGTATCATTTTTGGTATCTACGGAATGAAGTTTGATTTATGGATTGGAGGTAAATTGTTAACTAATGGAGATATAACCAAAGCAGTTGGGAAAACAATTTGCATCTCGAGTGTGAAACCCTCTGAGAAGGACACGGTGGCACCAGTTCCTTGTTGCAAATTCTCTAATGCTGAAAATGGAGGTAAAAAATTGACCTTTATCCTGGAAAACCCTTGTGGAGAAAATGTTATAAGTTTGGAGACAGCTAAAAAAATGTTCCACTGATGGAAGGACTGGGCATATTTTAATAAAATATTTATTGAAAGAACTTATTTAAGAAAAGTTTTACTTTTGTGTGTAATATTATTTGATTAATTAAAAATGTTATACATGAAACGATTTTAATATGAATTATATCTAAGTTTCTAACAAATACGACTCCTATGTTAAATTTTAATTCCTATTTTTATTCTATGAATGTGATTGGGTGATTCTAAGATAGTTTTTACATATTTGCGTATGAGACGAGTTTGGTTTCATTTCATTACATTTCATATATATGTATTCATAAATATATGCAGGGAAATAAGAACAATACTCTAGTCTAGATCTAGATGATTTATTGAACAATATTTTTTTGCAAAAATTAACTAAGATCCATTGTAAAATAAATAGTTTCCCTTTTGGGTGTTAAGGGATGCTGTATAAACTTGGTTGGTTTCGGAGGGCGGATTTTTCTGCCGTGGCGACCATCCTTCCTGTGCCATAAGCCAGACCGCGGCCGATTACCGAGCCAGCGATTTCTTTGTGGTGACCCTATAGGTGTGGAACCGTGTGCCACATTTGATAAGCGACCTAGAAATGGTAAATTAACTTGCATATTAATAAATTGAAAATATAACAATAAGCAACTTATTTTTCTAATAAAGATAGAGCAACAACCTTTTAATGAAACAACTAACATAAATATGTAGTGCTTAAAACTGTCTGAACATTTTGTTAATTATTTATGTTTATTAAGTTAGCCTTCTTTGTTTATTCTCAATGTAAACATATTTAAAAAAAAGTATATTGTACCCCAGTGAGGTCACATTATTTTTATTATTAATTATAGTTTATAATGGAAAAAATATGAATAAATAAATTATTACTGTCATTGGATTACTTCCATAGATCTCTATATTTTATTTTCATTAATGAATTCTTATACATATTATTTTTATTTATTTATTTGAACGCCTGTAGGCCCATAATCAACTAAATATTTACATTAAAGTTAAATCAAACTACAGCAATTAAAAAACAGCAAGTGCTCCATCATCTAGCGATAATATCTATGTAAAAAAAGTAATTGTTTAAGTTCATTAAAATTTTGATACATATAACAGTTTCAATTGGCATAACCAACCTGCCTGTGGTTATGGCGATTGGAAGAGCAATCAGGCAGCTGAACATGATCACTTTGGAGAACGACATCTTTCACATCAATGAAACTATGTTTAAGAGGAAAATACTCTTGCTATTCAAGAGTATTATGGCTTTATAATGTCTTTATAATATCGAGCCATTGCTCAAGGGTTCCTGGGCTGATATGTTGTCCCAATTTAACGCCTTAAATATTTAGTTTTATTTGTAATTTTATTTTGGTCAGATGGAAGAGTTGAGGAAATGTGGATATTAAACAGTGCGTAAAGAGGCCACTTAAACCAGCCAATGACAGGTCATAAGTCCTGTAAATGCCTAGACTTCCACATTACTTTTGAGAAATGTTTTCCCTCTCTGTTACAGCAAATTTAGCAATAAAAATGAAGTTGAATTAAATTATCTTGAGAATTTAATTCTTGAATAAATCTTACCCTGCAATCTAAGATTGTTATTATTTGTAATGTGACTAATAAAATTAATTAATAATATCAAGCAATGATCGCCAAAGCGTCATAACTGACAGAGTAATATTTTACGGGTGAATATTTCTTCTCAATTATCAATAGTCTAAACAGAGTTGGACTCTCTAAATGTATTCCTTGTTAATTTATAAGATGTTTTCTTCTGTAAAATATTGTTTTTAATGGTTAAGATATTTTTGTCATGATCATGGCTCGATATGCATGTAAAGTAATATAATGTACATACCGACAGTAGCTAAACAACGATGATCAAAACTGAATGTGTGTTTTGAAGGCATTTGAAGAATGATTCTTTCATCTTCTCTTCTCAAAATGGTTGCATAAGTTCCCGCTGCATGGACATATAGCCCACCATAACCTTAAATAGTGTAAATAGTGATTAATTATATTGATATAATCAATGAAATCCGAATTATTGAGATAAAAAAACGCATATACCTGGAGATTTCTCTACACAATTTACTTGAGTATTGATTGGTAGGGATCCCAGAGGGTAAGCATCTCCTTCTGAAGCTCTAACTGGAAAGCGAGAAATAAGTTTTTTACTATTTAAAAAAATTAAATATTTTGGATAAATCAATAAATGGTTTAAAATCTACTGAATTTCATAATTATGTACAGTATTTTTCCATAAATATTTTTTATTTGGTTTTGAAACTCTTAGGTAGATGTTTTTTTTTATAAAAGTTCCACTGAACAACATATTTACAGTTATAATAATAAAAATACTTTATAGTTTTATTCCACTTTTATTTATAAAATAATTATAAATAAAAAAGTATTTTTATTTTTATAATTAAAATGCAGTTCCACCAAGAAATGTCAGTAGAAAAACTCAATATATTTACAGTTTGCCTGTTACAATACATATGTATTTTAATTAGATACATTTTTTAACTTATCATTTACATACCAACACGTTTAATATTGATATAAAACTATATCTAAACCTTAATTTAAGAAACTAGGAATAAAAATTTGCAACAAATTGAGTTTTGAAGAAGCCAGGTCGTCTATGTGGGACATTTTTGTATATTTTCAAGACATTAAATAACTGAATTATGAATGATATAAAACTATAAACTAACCAGGTATTCTGGAGACATGCCTTGAAGTCTTGATAATATCACCAGCCTTCATGTTTTCCGTAGCTAAAATATACTTTAATTCCTTTCCAACTGCAACTAAGGCAATGTAAGCTGTTCTACAGCCATCTTGCATAACCTAAGAATACATTTTTAAATGTTATTTATTTATTGATAATAGCGCCCCACCAAATATCACCTAACCATCTCATTTGTGGGCGTCTTTGGGGCCTTTTATTCCTTGGTTTTCACTCAAGGACGCGCTTCGTCCATTTGTCATCAGACATTTGAGCGATACGGCCTGCCCATTTTGACTTCAACCAGCCAATCCATTCCACCGCATCACATACTTTGGTATGACTGCGAATTCAATTATTTCATACTTCTCTGTGCAACTTGCAACTTATAAGGTGTAACACATTAAGGTGTATTCAAAACTAAAGCACTTTAATAAAGTTTTTTTAAATAATTATTTTCATGCTTACAATTTGCACACATATTATTTGGGTGCATTTTGAACTAGTGGGAAATAACTTAATGTTAGAAAATTATAATCAAGTTGTGGCAGAGTGAGGTTTGAACCACGGACCTCTAAACTGTGATTCTGTACTGCGACCCTTATAAATTAACTTTTAAACTGTCTCTTAAAATAAAGTGATAGTTCAACAATGTTTGAATATGTCCAAATGCTTGCAGACTGGCTGGATTTCCTCCCTAGGGAGTTATTCATATTAAAATTTATTGCAACAGAGAGGGAAAACATTATTTAGAAGGGAATATGGAAGTCTAGGCATTTACAGGGCTTATGACCTGTCATTGGCTGGTTTAAGTGGCCACTTTACACACTGCAACATTCACCATTCTGCCCATGTTTAAACATCTACATTTCCTCAACTCTTCCATCTGTTGACTTTTGTGAAGTAAAGGAGCTGAAGCCTTTATTATGCGGGTGAGATTCATCCGGCTGAACCAAATCACCTACTAGGCAACGCCGGAAAACAAATTTTCAAATTTTTATACTTCTTCTTTTACCAGGTAGTTTATTCAACAATGTTTGTTGAATGTTACACAGTGTGTAAATTGGCTACTTAAACCAACCAATGACAGTTCATAAGCCCTGTAAATGCCTAGACTTCCATATTCCTTCAATAATGTTTTCCCTCTCTGTTGCAATAAATTTAAATATAGTGATAGTGTTGGGAGTAACATAAACTTTGGAAATTACAAATGAATATGTTTTTTTCCACGTGAAAAATACCGAATATAAGGACTAATAGATAACATAAGTTTCACTGTACTATAGCTAGCGTAGTAATGCTGGAAAATTATAATACTTCATTATTTATTATTATTATTTGTTATAGGCAAGCGGCCTTTGCTGGGCCTGTATTGCAATGGGAAGTTAAAGTTTACCTTAAATTTTGTCTACAAAGTAAAATTAAGTTTTCTGTATGAAAAATAGAATATGCATACAATTTATTTTTTTAAGTTTTCAATTACAGGTTACCGAAGAAGATAATTAAAATTTTTATGCAAATATACGCATTTTGATACATAAATATTGATTTTACTTTATAGACAGTCGAAGATAACTCTGCTAACTTCCGATTGTAATTGCCCCCCCCGGTGCACCTATTGCCTATATCTGTGTACTGCTTTTTGTTTGCGTTCATCCTCCAAAAAAGCATCCAAATGGTTTTTGAACTGGTTTACCGAAATGGAATAGATGACTAGGCTTGGCAATTTATTCCAGCCAAATCACCCTGCTGGAAAGGTAGTTTTTTTTTTGGATTGAGGTGGAATTAGGGACAATAGAGCTTCCAGTTATGACCCTGTAAATTTGAGTTGGGATTAAAATGATATATCTCATGCAGGGGGCAGTCATAGTACTCGTTGAGTATCTAATAAGTTTCTTACTTGAATTACTTTCTCTTCTCTGGGAGGTCCTTCAGTTGGGCCATCTCTGATCCATTTAATCCAATGGTATTGCTGCTTTATTCCACCGCCAATTCCCTTGGCCACAATACGTCCTGAAATTATTTTAATGAGTAGGTTTATCCTTATGATGGAAGGGGGGAATCATACAGTTTACAATTGAATTATGCCTATGTCGATAGGGCATACGTGATTTTGTTTATTTAATTTTTTAGTGATTCAACAAAAACCTTTAGGCAAAGATTTTAGGTGAAATAATTCAATTAGATGAATCTTACCCGCATAAATAAAGGTTTCAGCTCTTTAACTTCACAAACATCAACAGATGAAAGAATTGAAGGGCTATAGATGTTCAAATATAGGCAGAATGGTGAATGTTACACAGTGTGTAAAGTGGCCAAACAGTGTTAAACCAGCCATTGACCATTTTACATTTATTTAAAACTTTTAGTTGTGTTTTTTTCGTTTTTTTGCATGCCTTTGTACGTGGGCACAATTCAATTAGTCAATTGCATGATTAATATTATTTTTATTTAAAAAAAAAAGTTAGTGTTTAATATACTTTTCAGGGTGTGTGTGTGTCTATGAGAGAGGGTGCATGTGTATGTATATAATGGAATATAAATTGCAGGGAAGGGGTAGGAGAAAACTTTATAAACATTTTGGCTATATGATTTTAAATATTATAGTAATGTGGTTATCCAAAATCCGAAAATTTAATTTAAAATTAAATTGTAAAATACATGACTAACTTGCACTGAGGGAATAATATTGGCACACCTAAAAAAACTCATTTTTACAGGAGAGCAGCTATACACACCCACGCTATCACTAGGCTAACATCCATTATCAGAAACAAAGGCAGAACTCTCACTTGTGCCTTCTAGTTTGAAATGTTTTCAGAAATGACTTAATGATCATTGTGCCACTATTATTTTTTGAGTGTGAGTGAATAAATATAGTAAACTTTGTCATTTCTGCTTTTAAGACCACACAAATATTTTTGAGCTGTTAATTATGAGGATCCAAAAATATATTTAGGAACAATATATTTTGCATTCTTCACTCAAAACTACACTTTCAAGGCATAGATCAGTGCTTAGAAAATACTATAAGGGAGAAGTTTGTAAAATATATAGGTGGGTCACTGAGGTATAATAAAATAGAGATGTTACTTAATAGAACGATACTTTGAAATAATGTTTTCAAAAATGAGCGTTGCCGAGTAAAGATTGCTGTGCAAAATGCGTGGTAGAGTAAAAAAGGCCAACTGTTTATACTAGTTTACTGTGAATTCAAAGCTGTATGTTGTGCCTTTTTACGCTGCTTCACATTTACTGACTACAAGTTAAGTTCCCAAACTTAGGTTTATTAAAGTGCCCATATATATACATACATATACATATATATATGTATATATATTTACATATGTATCAATGAGGGGGGAAGATAAAATATTGAGGGCAAAATAGTTATATATACGGTAGATCTGAATACACTGTTGGCTACCTACTATAGTTAAGATGTTAGATTCATGGACGGAAGGCTCCGGGTTCGATTTCAGGTGAGTGATTTTTTTATTGATATGTGATTTATCGACTTTTATTAGTGTCGGAATATATTATACCCTCATATCAGCACTTTTTCTGATTGGGAATATTTTGTACAAATATATATTTTTTTTTTAGGAATAACCCGCAAACCCTCTTTATTAGAGGCTTGTCAGCAGGTGAGAAATAGGATATGGAAGGAAGTTATAAAAATATACCACGACACCCAGACCAATTGAGAAAAAACCTTTCTTGGATTTATTTCTTGAAACTGGCGGGAATCTAACCCGCGACGCTAGTTTCACAGTTAGCTGTCTTACCAACAGCGCCACAGCGCCTGTCATTACATATTATATAATGTAATGTAAAATATGTAAAGTAAAACTATGTATTTTGTCATAAATAAATAAATCTAATATATCTATAACTCACTGGACCCGGATAACTAACCTGAAATAGGATCCCTTCCAGCTAAGTTTGTAACAGAGAGAGGTTGGACGGTGTATTCTTCAGGAAAGTGAATTATTCTTCTGTAACTTATTCCGAAACCAGGTTTGGGTTTCACATTTATATGTGGCTTACTTTTATATCTTACTTGCGTAAAATTTGTATTACATTTTGAGACATTAACAATTGTTGATGTTATCGAAAGTCGTTGTACTAGTTTTACTAGAGAAGACATGCTGATTTAATAATTTCAATTACAACTTAGACATGGTCAATATAAAAATGAAAACTGAACAAAATGACAGAAAGACTTTTGGTATTTTGAGGTTATTAAAAATGGATTGCGTTTCAAACTTATTACAAGTCGTTCAGCGATCACCGGGCGAAGAGACGTGTTCACAAAGTCAGAGTGGTCAGAGTTTCCAATGCGCTATTATTTCGAACGCCATCCCGCTCTTGAAAACACTTATCTCGCGTATTTTGTATGTAAACACTCGAGATAAAAGCTTTTTCTACGGCCGCGAGAGCGTTTGGAATAGCAGCCCAGGGTACGTATTCTGATGGTAAGTTAAAATTTATCTTCAATTTTATCTACAAGGTAAAATTAAGTTTTTTGTAAGAAAAATAGAATATGTTTACATTTTTTTTAAAACATGTTCAATTACCGGTTACTATTATTTTCACATAAATATACACACTTTCGTACATAAATATCGATATTAGTTTATACCGTCTCAGTACGTAACAATGAAGATAGCCGCTCATCATTGCGGCCCAGGGCTGGTATTCCAAACGAAATTATAGCGCGCTATAATGCATATTTAGTACGTAAAAACGCGCTATACCGCGCTATAATTTTGTTTGGAATACCAGCCCTGGTTGTATTACAAGTAATTGAAAACGTTTGAACGTTTTGCAGATTTGATAACTTCATGCCACTTCGTTGGGGTGGAAATTTCTGAAAAAATGATTTATACGTAACAAAATGAAAGATGATTTACATCAATAAGGATTATTTACAATATAATTATAGAAAATTAAATGTACAATCTAACGCATTTAATTTTTTTTTGTAAAAATTTTAGTAAGTATTTGTTTTTTTTTTTCATAATGTACCTAAATATTAAAATTTTGGACAATTTATTTTAGTCGTAAATAACTGAGTAAGAAAATGGGAAACAAGTTGTAGTAGAGTGGGGTTCAGACTTTAGATCTCCTGATCTGGAGTCTATGATACTACCACGGGGCTATAACCCACATTTATTTTTTTAAAAATTGGAAATATGGTAATTAAGTACAAGGAACAAAATAAACTTGTTGGTAAATTATTATAAACATTAAAACAATGGTAAGATAATTAGTCTTACAATTTAGGATTCAGTCCAGGAACCATGTAATATGACATGGTTTGAAATCGCGCTAACTATTTCACCACCCACGAAGAAAAGACACGAGCAAAGTTTGTAGGTATTAAAGTAAAACAAGATATCCTTAATTTTTTTTTTCTATAACTTTTCCCCGTTTGACATAAAATAAGATATGCATTTTTTTGCAGATACCACAAAATAAACAGGTAGTTATAAATAACATGACCCAAAAGTAAACTTAAAAATTGACTGGCAGACCCTTCTTTCAAAAATTTTAAAGCTTTTAAAATAGTATGTCGATATGTTTTTTTTTTCTAAAGTCAAACCTTTTTCCGTGAAAAATTAATTTCTCCTTGACTTTTCAACGAAAATTAATTGTTGTCAGTCTACTGAGTGATTTTGAAAGTCTCAGGGGTTATTATAATGTCTTCAAGATGTCAAAATACTTAATTTGAAAAGCTCGACACAATAAATTTATCAAATTTTGCTCCGTTAAAGTTTTTAACCAAAGGCGATAGTTTGATAAAAGCTTTAATGAGTGTTTTATTTATTTAAAGAGCTTTACAAAATAAGTTTTATTCATACATATTTAAAAAAAATGTTAACGAATGAAAGGTGACACCTTAATCCATTTCGTTTTATAGACCAATAACTAGTGCGGTTTTAAAGTAGCTACATAGGCTGCAAATGTTATAATATGGGTAGGGTAATTTTGAAAATAGTTGAAGGTGTTTTTCTACATAAAAATTACCCCCCCCTCATTTGATTTAGATTCATGGATTAGTTAATCGTGATGAAATAAGTATAAATATTATTCGAAACACGACATACAAAGCGACGATGGTTTAAAACTATATAAAAAATAAAGTGATAAGTAATTGAAACAATGTCATTCAGATAAATTAAAATAAAAGAAAAAGTGACAAAACAAGGAGATAATGGGAAGGAAATTGATAATGGAGTAGTGGAGGATGAATGAAGGAAACTAGGAGTGGAAAATTGCATTTGATTTGATGACGAGAAATACTGAGCAAAAAAAGACAAAACGTCTATTCTCAGTTATTTCGGGAATCAAGCTTGTCAGTTCTCTTCTGTACCTATAATATGGAGTGTTAAATATATCTAGACTATTGACGTATATGTTTCACATATTCAAGGGATGGTAGAATTTTTCCAATGATTAGTTTTAATGTTAGGAATATAGGAAATTTAAGACAATCTAGTGGGGACACCGTTAGTAGACTTTTAGGAAATGGTCTGAAAATTTAAATATTTGAGTAAATAATAAGAACTAGAGTATTTATCTTTAAAAAAAAAATAGTAATTTAAATCTTCGAAGCCACTGGAGAAAACGAGATTCAATCTAAATCCACGGAAGCATTTCCTGAGCAATAGGGTTGTTGATAATTGGAATAAGCTGCCACAAGAGCTGATCTCAATGTGAAGTCTCAATGGGTTCAAAAATGGACTAGATTTGTTTTCGGAAATGTTAAAGTGCTACAACAACTAACTTTAGTTTAAATAGATTTAAGCATATCAGCTTTAAGCTGCTCGCTTAAAATAATAATAATAATAATTTGAGAAATGCAAATGAAATTTGTAATCCAATAAAAAATACGAAAAATAAATACAAATGTGGCAATAAATACTTTGATTCGATTGAGATATATCTAAATATATTGAGATATATTGTATACAAAACGGCGATATCAAGCATTTACCTATAGTAGGGCCAATTTAATAGGTCACATTTGACATTTGTCTGTTTTAGCTTCATAGTGAGGTGACCTGCTTAAAAACCTCGAATAAAGTTAATGAATCGATTCGGACTTCAAACATAAAATATGTGAATTGAATTCAGTTACTATGAAAAAGTACTTAAATGTACTGTAATTTTATTTTTTAAATCATAAGTCAAATCCCTGTCCCATTATTAAGTTCTATCGTAAATTTAAGGAAGAAAATAAGGTAAGTACATAATTTAACAAAATTATCAACATTCGATTTTTCTGGGTAATATCCCTAGTGTTTAAAAAGAAAAAGGGTTTACTGATGCAACATTGTAACGACGTTTAGAACAGAAAAAGTTTATCATGTTTAGAATGGTTTATTAGTGAAAGTAAATCGTAAAATTACCTTATTTTGTCATTATTACAATAAATATGTAATCGTAATTGAAAAAAGTTAAGCAATTGTGCAGTTCTAAATTCGAAAAAATAAATAATATTTTATTACCAAGGTTATGTTGTTGAATTTCGATGCAGTGTCAAATGTGACATATTAAATTGGCCCTACTATAATAATTACGATGTTTTTTAAAAAAATGAATGGTTTGTGTAGGAAGAAGAAATTGCCTTAAGGCTCTATACCTGCTCCTATAATATATGTATATGAATTGTATATTTATGTTTATAAAGTGTCTAAATAAGTAAATATAAATCCCTGTATAATATTGTACTTACATATTATTATACTGTGTTCTGTACGTTGCCGTTCATTTGGATATTCTCTAAATGTCTTTGTTTTTGTATAAAAATCTCGTTATTCAGCATTCGGTAGCTCTTTGGACTCGGATGCAACCATTTGCAGTACGCATTTGCATTTACTGTAATATTACTACATTTGGGTACAGTAGGAGCAATACGAATATAATACCACTAACCCATGTACGAAAATACATTGTGTAATGAATAAAATGAACACGATCATTGTAATCGTTAATATAAATTTAATTTAGAAATAAAAATCTAGTGACAGCTACATCATCATTATCATTCCTTTTCCGAATCTAATGGTGCATAAGGCACTGTATTTGTACACCAATCGCAGCGTATCTTGATCATTTTTGTTACGTGAAGGTAAAATGATCAGTTTTACGCCCCGGGTGCCAGTCCAGCGACTATGAAATATTCTAGTCTAAAAACACAATTTTAAGTAAATATTTCATATCAACCATGTCAGGAATTGAACCCTAAACTTCTTGCATTGTGGGCTAAAGCACCGATCACTATGCCACGGGGCCGACCTACTTATATCTACATAAATATTTGGAATAACTAGTTATCGGTCTCATTTCTTTTACGGTATCTTCGAGATTGGTATATTTATTATAGACTTAAAAATATAGATTTATAAATAAAACAATAAGGAAAAATAAGAAGAAGAAGAAGAAGAAGAAAAATTCACTCGAGAGCAATCACAATGGAAAATGAATACATTTATCTTCAATTCAAGTTCAGTGTTTTTTTAAATCAAAATAAACATTTTTTCTATTTTAATGTATAGTTTTATCATTGCTATGATTTTTTAAGTTTTGTAATTACTCCACCCGTGACGTTACTAGCTGTCGTCAGTGAGTTGTCCTGACATTTAAAAAGCGAACCCCGTATATATGAAATTACGCTAAACATGGGCTCCCGGAAACCGGAAATATATCAAAACACATAATTGATTAAATTTGGTAAGGTATCAAAAATAAAACACTTTTATTGGATTTAATTCTACTTTTATTTTTTAAAAATATATATGACGCGTTTCGTCTTGTTAGGAGATTATCAAATTAAAAGTTTGATAATGTCTTAACAAGACGAAACGCGTCACATATATTTAAAAAAATAAAATAGAATCATTTCGATCAAACTTAAATGTTATTCTTAGTTATATATTATGTAGGTGCATATAATATGTATTTGTATGTTTGTTTTGAATCAACGTTCGCCTATTGTCAAACCTTATCTTATTGTTGACATTATATCGTATTTACTGCATTTTGTGGTTACCTACCGTATTATATGCATTATATGGGACTCGTCGCACATTACTAATTTAGTGTGTATCAGTTAGATTTTAAAATAAAATGCTAGTTTTTCAGAATACGGTTTTGAAATTTAACATGCTTTTAAAAAAAAATTATAACATTTCTAACAAAAAAAAAATTATAAAAAAAAGGTTTCAAACTTTTTACCAAGCTCTTTCTTGTACCATTTTTAATATAATTACAAGTTTTAAACAATATTTTTTTTATATTTACGCACCCACACACACGCATCCTCTCCCTCATTCATTCCCATACACATGAATACAAACGTCACACACATACAATTACGTAAACTCTTTTCTTATATATTATGTGTCATTAGATTTACAGTGGATGTTTTAAATTGGCTCTAGTATTGTTAATATTTTTCTACTCATTTGGTTTATGTAATAGCTGTAAAAATCCCAAATAAAATAAAATAAATAAATAAATCCAATAAAATTGTTTCATTTGGATACCTTACCAAATTTCATTATGGAATTCAACCAATTATTTGCATGCACAACAAATAACATAATTGATTGCCTATTCTAAACTGCTGTTCTCTAGTACTTGTAACGTTTTAAATTAGTTTATTTTAATTAAAGCGTATTTTAATATTTTTTCGTATATTTTAAGAAACTTTGCGGTACAATTAAATGCTCTATTTTTTACCGCGTGTAAAAAACCATTATTTACATAGAAATTTCTGTACGATTTCAAAAAAATCTTCTTGTTTATATACACCAGTGTTTTGTATTGTATTTGGTATGTATAAGCCGTTAAATAAATAAATAAATAATACGTATTGTTGCATGACATCTTTTTGCTATGTATTTGTGTGTCGAGCTCAGCGCCACAGATGGCGCTCACATTCGGCCATTAGTAATTGGAAAATTTTGAAATGGAAAAACCGGATCTATGCTGGGAAAGCCAATATTTTACTTCCGTAACTGTAAACACATTTAAAGGCAAACAAATGTCCTGTCGTTGATTGTCGGAGATTTTTGGATACACATACCGGCATGGCAGTAAAGCGCAGATTGCATTATTATTTAATCCCGCCTTTTTTATCGAAAGTTGCAGATAACGACCATTTTACAAAATGTCCATCCACACAGTGAAATGTTGCGTATCATGTTTTTGTAAGCATTTGATAAAGGATTTTATAATAATTTTAATTTGATATAATAATAAACCTTCAATCCAAAGCTTCTAGTCCCTAAGATTGATATAAAGAAAAAAACATCACCATAATACGCCTATCCGCACTCGATGGTGCATAGCACACTACATTGATACACCAATTTGTACCTCTAACTTCTTTTTATTTGATTTATTTACTAACTGCCGAAACCAATTTGTAAAAAAATTATAACAATAAAATTAAAATATATAAGATACTAGCTGCCTGAACGTCGGCTTGCCTTGAAAAAAGACTTTTCATTGATAATTAGGTACCTAGATACTTGTTTGTGATTAAATTCCAAAACTAAAAATTGACAATATTAAAAAAAATATTGAATTTAAGTAGGTACTTGTTTATGGTTGAATTCCAAAACATCAAATAAATATTTTTTCAAATATGGCATTCTTTTTGCAAACATCAAGCTCCGGTCGTCTCACCAACCAGAGATAATGTAGAACTATTACTATCACCAACAAAGGGGTGTACTTATGCAGGAATACGATTTTTTTAAATGTGTTGAATTTAATATTATTTAAGTATTACCAAAAATCCAATAAAAAGAATTAAATGGGTAGAAATTATAAGGAATTTAAGGAAAGAATCTCATTAAGATCCACAAAAAACAAATGTTGTTTGTAAACATTTAAAAACCAACTTTTTTTATACACTATAAAAAAACATCTTTCCTAAATAAAACATTTATGCTCCTAACTTATTTTTTACATATTCGATTGAAGATTTTAATATCTACGAACACGCACAGCGCAAAGATCTATATTTCTCTGAAAACCGCACGTAAATCGGTTAAGCCGTTTAGGAGGAGTACGGTGACATCACACGTACAGAGGAGTTATATATATAAAGATAAGTTAAGATATTTTGTTTTCCCAACAAAACGTCGCGCCGCGCCGTGTTATTTTGTTTTTACATAAAATAACAACACAATATAATAATTAGGATAATAGAATATCACATACTACGATTACCGATAGTAATATGTGAAATAGATTTGAAACAAAAAATATTTTTTTACAAATAAAAATGCGAAAAAATATTTTCAATCATAATTTTAAAAATAAAATTGTTAAAAAACCGTCTCGACGAACACGCGACATGTTTGCCTTGACAATCGTGACGTCGAGATTCGTGAAATATACGACGGTCTATTTAAACGGCCACAAATGACGGTAAGAATTTGACTGAATCGTGACGTTTTAGGGACGTGGTCGATGTAATGAAGCGTTTTCGTGGGAATCAAAATTTGAACACTATTTTTTATCATAAGTACTAATAATTTACTCGAAAGTATTTATAGAGCATTTTAATTCACAATTGCAAAAAAAAAAATTCACTTGGAAAAATGTGTGCTGTGCTGGTTGTAGCCAATTTAATAAATATGGCGGCGATCTTTAAACACAAATATGATTCATTTAACATCGACTTTACCCTTGTGTAGCCGTTTTTTTATTAAATAATTCTTATGGCATTGTTTTGTAATATGTCCAATTTGTTAAATTTTTCATGGTTTGATAAAAATAATAAGCTGCTACAGAAGTCAATATGTGGTTCAACAATTGAGGGTACTATTTGCAAACCCAGCAAAATCCATTTTTCTTTATTTTGAGCAAATCGCAATAAACTGATGAAACTGGTATGTATGTACTATATGTAAGATTAGTTTTTATAAATTTTTATTTTCTTTTTCTTATTACTTCATTTTCAATTTTTTACTAATTTTGTTTAAAATATATGTCTGTTCTTTAACTACACTGTCTGTTTTTAAAACACGTAAAAGCCTACACGGCGTTTAAATAAATAAATACTTAACTTCAACTTTTTTTTATACTTAATTTTTTTATTATAATCAGCAAATATTTTACACATAAGCAGTGATGACATAAGCATGATTATGTCAAGAAAAAGTAGTGAAATAATACATTTAAATTATACGTTCCAACTTTACAATACTAAAGCAGAGGTTTCCACGTTTGCAACCAACCTGACAATTTTAAAGTCAAGTTCTTTCAAATAAAGCCTTATTTTTGACTGACAATATTGTAATTACTGTAAAAAATTGTATTCTGAAAAAGTTTCAATTAATATTTAAGTTTTTTTCGATTTTGTATTTTGTCGGGTTTGCAAGTGGTACCCTCAATTGTGTTGTAAATAATTTTTCATGAATCTTTATCAACAAATTTTCGATTCTCCCCAAATTTTTTTAAATTATTTTTTTTTGCTACTAGTTTTTTTATGAAATTTTAGTTTAAAAATGTAAGAAAACATGCATGCATATATTATGCCACCGAATTAGCAAGGAAGACCTTTCCCAGCTTTTGCGAATAACCTCTTAAGAATAAATCTTAATTTACAATATTTAAACGTACACGCGTACCTACAACTCATTTATTATTTAAAAAATAAAACAATACATACGTATTTAACAAAACCATTCATTTTAATTTTAATTATTCTGTCATTTTCAGACAGAATTCATCTAAAAGAAAATTAATGTAATCGCCTTTAAGAAAAATTAAAATAAAGAGTTTTTCGTAATGCCCCACAGACACCATGCTGGGCAAAGTGTTGTATTATCGCAAAACGCAAATTATTCCGAAATAAATGAAGCCTTTAAACTGAACTCCATTTGCATAAACTGATTTCGTTTTAATTAAGCTCTGGGTGTTTAGTATTTTTTAAAATTTCCTGAATTTCCATACCTCCATTGCTACAGACACGAATGTGGAAAAGGCGCAATATTTCGTGTGTTCTGTATTACATTTAACCTTATTCTAGAATCCACAGGGATTCCTACCGACAATGTTAGTATGTATTATGAAAAACATACAAGGGAAAATAATATAATAATATTATGATATTTTTTAAAATTCAGTAATTTTTTTGTTAAATAAACGTAAGTTTTTGTGTGATAGGCTCATTTGCACGAATATGGAACCTTTAAAAAAATCTAGGCTTTAACAGGGCTTCTGACTTGTCAGAAGATAGTTTTAATAATTGACTTATGGTGCTGCAGAAAAAAACGTTTATAATTTGATTTAAAGTAAGATATAATCATTTTACCTATCCACAAGTCTAGAGACTATTTGGTGGGATTAAATTTTTCAAACAGGTTTGTTTTACACGGGTGTGGCCTAACAAATAGGTAACCTTATACCTACGTGTAGGGAACATCATCATAGTTCAGAAAATAAAAAATAGTGTTTTGTAAAAGTCTTATAATATGGAAATTCCACTTTTTTTATTACATTTTTGAAGTAATAAAAGTCTATGAAATATTGTTCAGTAAAAAAGTTTTTTTTGCTGATTATTAGAAGCATAAAGAATATTTTTTAATTTGTAATTTTAAATTCCCGCAAAAACGGTCATTCCATTGGCCACGCCCCTAATACGTCTCGATTTATATTTATTTGTTCCCGACCATTCAAATTTATTGACAACGCTGTCACAAATCTTGGGCGTCACAACTACCAAGACCAAACATGTCGCGTTTTTCTAGGGACGAATTTTTGGAAAATTTGTTTTTCAAATTTATGTATGAAAACATTTCTCCACAATATCCATATTGATATTGAAAATATAATTAATTATTCGAAATCCATTTCATATATTTCTATCGGTATTCGTAGTATGTGATATTTCCCTATTTTCAAGTTATTCGTCATTTTTTTAAATTTAAAGAAAATTACAACACATCTGTACGTATATCGCTAGGCTAAAGCAACAGTGAGATAAAACCGAAATTTCCAATTTTCAGATAAACACGCAGATATGTTAATAAATTAAGTTAATTAATGTTTTGAAGTAATAATAAAGTATTCATAATTTACTTGAAATAATTTAATTCAGTCAGACCTTTTGCAAACCAAGAAGTCCAATTATCTCAAAACGAGTTTTTCAGAGATTTCTCACTATTGGTTTGGTCTAGCGATATGTAATTACATAATACATTTGATAATTAAGAAAACATTACTATAACGCACAAAGAAGGCATTTAAGCAGTTTTTAATGTACCAAGTAGGTAGTTGTGAGTGATCATTTTATTTATTTAACGGTTCAAAGAACCTTTTACAAAAAAAAAAAAATTTACAGAAATAATCACAGCAGTGCACAATAATCATGTAGTACATAGTAAGAAATAATAGAATAATTAAAACTAAACAATTTAGTAAACCTATAATGCAAAAAGTAGAAAAGAAACATAACATTTCTTAATAAAAGAAAGCAATAACTATGAGAAAATCTTATGTACTAAATATAAATATAACACAGTAAAGTTGAGAATAACTAGATAATAATAATAAAAAAATTAATAAAACATAAGTACTATAAAAAAAAAGTTTTTTAAGCAATAAAACAAAAAATAAGAAATAAAAATAGTTAAATTACTAAATAATAATACCTCTATTTAGTGAAATCATCATCATCAGTTGGTTGGAAGAAGTTGCCATTTGGCAATAAATCCACCAATGTACAATTTAAAATTATGTCTAAGATGTTAAATAAAGAAATAAAAAATCACGTATTCCAGGAAACAAAGTAAAATTTAATAATGTATTTAAAAATAAATCCATTATTTTTCTAAAAAATAACGAGTGAGAATTCGTTTTGATTCATGAACAGAATTTGTATTGAAGACATCGAATATTTGTTCTAATTCATTTCCATACCTATGTATGCTGGGTATAGGAGAGTACATTTCAAAGTTGGTCCGCGAATTGTTGCAAAAAAATAATTCCTTGCTTCTAGTGCACCTACTAGGTATTCGAATTTGAATTAGTTCAAGCAGAGCAGGGCTGTCAATTATCGATTTTTGTAACATTCACTATTCTGCCTTTATACGCTTACCTGCGCTTGATGGTGCATAGAGCAATATAATCCAACCGCAGCATATCTCGATCATTTGTAATGTACGCGAAAGGCAAGATGAATCATTTTAAATCATATGCCACATCATATGGGTATTTTAAAATGGAAATATGAACAGAGAAAGAGAAAATGTCTTGATTAAGATTTTGCAAATTTGACACATAGTCCAGGAATATTAGACCGAAAATAGCCATAAACATCAAATGTTTCATTACCAGCTGATTTTTTGCACATGTGTTCTAGATGTGGTACTTACTTATTACTAAAAACTCCCCATCTCTCCTCCGCTTGTGTCTTAAGATATTTTAATAAACAGGGTGCCCGGTGGTACAATATATACTCAAAACCGTTATAACTTTTAAACCCCACCAGTTAAAATGATTTGGAGTATGACGTGATCATAAAATTTGAATTTTATTTGTTATAAAAAAACATTGGTTGAAAGAGCGGCGTTGTTTCGCTATCGTTAATATTTTATTTTAAATTTTAAAATTTCATTAATATAAAAATATGTATATTTTTAAATATACATTATATATATATATCTGTACCTCAGTGGGAGACGGATGCAAATCCAAACGTCAAATGTTCAACCAAAGCCTAGAGAATCTATTTTCTCTAAGTGATATCTATACTTAATAGCATTCATTTGTATTTTCAGTATCTAAATACATTGGTTATTTTATTATAAGACTTATATTTCTTCAAAATCAACGGACATGATCACAAACTGGATACGAAAATCGAAACGTCATTTCATCAAATTCTGGATTTGCATCCGTCTGCCTGAGAGGTAGGTACAGCTATATTATTACCATATTGCGAAGGTTAAAGATCTAGGCATCACTTTTGTGAGTTCCCCGACATTTCATGATCAGATCGAAACAGTTTGTAGTAGTTCGTTGAAGATGTTAGGATTCGTTTTGCGTACTGCCAGGGTTTTTGGTAGTACACGAGTACTGAGAATTCTTGATAACTCGTTGGTGCGAAGTAGACTCGAGAGTGGCTCGATGATTTGGGGACCGTGTGAGTTGAAGTACTCTCTTATGGTGGAGAGGGTTCAGAATAATTTTTTTCGGTTTCTCTACATGAGAAAGTGCGGATATTATCCATGGCTTTATCCCACTGAGTTCCTCCAGGGTATGTTTGGTTACAGCAGTTTGAAGACTAGAAGGAGTGTGTATTTAACAACGTAACTTCTTTCGATTGTTGCGCGGTATTATTGACAACCCTGAAATTATGGGGAGCATTAGCTTTTAGGTTCCGGATAATTACCTTAGACAGCGTCAGCATAGACTGTTTCACATTTCAATATACAGGACCAACCTGCTAATGGTTATGCCTGTTGGAAGGGATATCTCTATGTTAAACAATATCACTTTGGACATTGACATTTTTCACGTCTCTGGGGGAGTTTTTCGTTACAAGATTCTCTTACTTTTTTAACATAGGTATTATTCTCTGGATATTATGTAAACTAATATGTTTTTTTAAAAATATATACCTAATTTTATATTATTATTTTAATTATTTCTATGTGTATGAATCAAGATATTCCATTTGGTAATGTACATATATATGAATAAATAAATAAAATTGAAATAAAAAAAAAAATATACATATATATACATGGTAATAATAAATATAAATGGGTAATAAGTGTCCTGATGAAGAGACGGATACGTCTCGCTACCGGGAGACGGGAGAGGTACGTGGTTACATACAATTATTTTCTTTCATTGAATAAATAGAATTTCCTTCCCATCTTCCACAGTAATGTTCCGTGTACACGGGAAATTACTTAAGACCGCTGTACCTACTCATTGGAAAAAGCTTATTTCAACGGACGCGTTTTTCTTATCTCTTACGCTCTCGTGGATTTTTTACAATTTATTAGCGGACACGCAAAACGGAGATAATACGGAAATGTGGTTTTAAAAGTACTAAATGATACTAGTTTCATTTTTGGGCCGGTTAGTGCGTCCGCGTCGGTTTCAATAATGTTTCGATTTGTTCGAATGAAACTTAATTCAGCAGGGAGAGAAAAGATTTTTAAAAGGGAATATGAAAGCCAAGACATTTATTTATTTTATTTATTTTATTTGATTTATTTGGATAACCAACAGCTATAATTATCTTTTATGCATATAACAAAACAAATAACAAATAAGCCAATTACAGGTTTTCACAAGTAGCATCACAGTAAGTTAAAAAAGATTCTCGAACATAAAATGAATAGTAACTAAATGTAAATTCAAAAGAAAAGAAAAAAATACTACGAATTATTTCGAAAGCAAACGCCGTACGTCATTAAGATTATTTGCAAATAAATCTATGTTAAATGATTTATTTATTACATTAAAATTATTAAAAGTTCGCCATAAATATGAATGTTGCCTATAATTAGATGAAACAAGAGGTATGTGAAGAAGAGGGTTATTTCTTAAAACTTTGGAAGGAACATTGATAGAAAGTTTGCATAGTAGTTCAGGACAGGTAGTAGTAGTAGTTTAGTTATAGGGCTTATGATCTGCTGTAGCATGATTTATTTTTTTAAATTTTTTAAATATTCATTATAATTTAACAATAGGTATACAAAATACAGTATTACATAAAAACAAAAAAGTGGCCTGAAAAAAGACAAAGACATGGCCTAAGTGGCACACATTTTATTTTAAATTTCAATGCTACTGGAAGAATACGATAGACAATTAAAGAAAAAAAAAAGTGCTAATATTAGAAAAAAACATTTTTGTTAATAAAAATGAGAAAAGTTTACTATGCTATTCATTAAAAAAATAAGCTATCTGCTTTTTTATCCATATTTTCAACAAAAAATTCAATCAAAACAAATAAAAATAAATAATCACATTGCCCTTACGAAATGCCCTGAACAGTCTTGGAGCTATGAAAAATAAGTGTCTTTGCCCTAGTCTGAATTTACAATAAAGGATGTCAATGGATTTAAATGTTCATTTTACATACTGTGTAACATTCACCTTTCTGCTTATAATTAAGCATCCATATTTATTTCATTCTTGCATCGATTGATTTTTCTGAAGTTAAGAGGAAACGCGGTCGCATTTTCTTCATACAAACGTATTTTAGTAATTTCTCCTTGAATTATGGCACTAGAGTAATGCTTTAATTACTCACTTTAGGTATATATCATTAACGCGTGTCTATTTTTTAGTTTTTTTTTATATATTGTTTCTTATGGAAGCTAGGTTCCTTCAAAAACCCCAAAAAGCGCATAATTTTGTCTGTTATATTCGGACGTACACACTTCAGTTTTGGGGTGTGGAAAACGGGACAGTCAAACGTCGATTTTATTGATTTTAGTTAGGCAAAATTAGTCCGCATTTGCTAGAGAGTGACAGAAAAAACTATTTATCAAAATTGTCAAATGTTTATCTTAAAAACCCAATTTCAAAAAAAAGCGTGAAATCTAGTCTTTGTCTACAATAATTGGGACAAGATCAAAATATTGTCAATAAAATCAACACGTTTAAGAAGAAGTATAAAAATTGAATCAATTTTCAGGCGTTGTCTAGTGGGTGAAATAATTCAGCCAGATGAATCTCACGCGCATCAATAAAATTTAAGCATCTTTATTTCACAAAAATCAACAGATGGAAACATTGAAGACTTATAGATATTCAAACATAGTCAGAATTATGTTAGAGTGTGTGAAGTGGCCACTTTATCCAGTTACAGGTCATACACCCTGTAAATCCCCTAACTTCTTAAGGCAGTTATTCCTGTTTTGAAATAGAGCAATCTCTCAATCTGTCTTCATTGGAGAAACGTTGAACGTAGATGGACCTATAAGACAATGCTATAAGTAATGTCCCATCTCTGTTCCAATCAATTTACTTTCACGTTCCCAACCGTGTCACCAGAAGCCAATACTTGCTATTATACAATTTTTTAAGAGCAACTTTTGTTATTTATTTTATTTTATTTTGTTTTTTCCTTTTGCACCACAACGGGCCAGGAGGCCCAATTACAGTGGTATCACAAAACTCCCAGGCTTGAGAAAAATTACATTTATTTTTTTTTTGTTCTCACCGGGAATCAAACCTGGAACCTTCCGTGTGTGAGTCAAACGTCTTGACCATAACATTGATACCCCAATGTCCAGAATGTGTAGACTAGATCTTATAGATAGATCTTCCAGCTTTTCGTAGATCTCTTCGCCACTAACACGGTGTTGGATGAAGATAGATTGGCATGGGTTAGTTCGAAGTCATATATGTTGATCGTGTATATGAATATAATGTGTAACATTATATTATTGCCCTCGTTTGTTTTTGTTACATAGTTTTATGCTCTTTTTGTTCAGTTTCTTGTACTTGTATTATGTTTCTTCATATAACAGTAATAAAATATATGTTAAAACGAAAATCCTTGATCCAAAAGCGTTCTCCATCTCGGCTGTAATATGCTAAATGTCAAATCACCCTATTTTTTTACCGTGTTGTGTGGATTTGAACGATACGTGTAGAATGGGTCAAAATTATTGGGCTCGCCTCGAATCGAAAGAAGAAATATTGCAAAATTGTGGGTTTTTATTTATATTTTGTACAATGTATTGTAATATATTATCTTATAACTACAAAAAAGTATTTGCTAACCTTTTAACATTATTACTAATCGCATCTGCCCCAATTATATCAACATTTATGCGCCGCGCTGTATAATACTCGTTAGCTTTTTTGTTGGTTTTTCGAGGAAAAAGTCAATAAACCCGCATTACGAAATATCAAAGAGTTTGAAGCCATTGTTGTGGCTACACAGCATTAAATTATTTTTATTAGACCTACAGTAGGGATCCACGTTCATGGCCTGACACCCGATGGAAGTACGGCCACGACTAAATTCTGCAAATCAGTTGTAAATTGTATTTTCTGATGGTGTTTTATTACCAAAAGTTAAACGAAGCGAATCTGGGTATTAATATTGAGTTAGGCTTTTTCCAAATCGTGAAAATTGTTCCAATGAAAAAGTTCTCATGAAATTTATATTTTTAAACGAAATTGTTTTTTTTTATACTCTTGCTATAAACAAACAACTCAGGCCACTTCTGAGCTGTTACTTAATTAAAAACTTAAGCAACTTTTGTATCACGTTTAAAAACACCGTCGATGATCATGGTTAAATAAAATATTGCGGGGTAATTACTTCTTCTTTTAGTGCCTTGCCGGGTCCCCCCGACGTTGGCGATCACTACAGCAAAAGCATATGTATCTGTCCTGCGCTAATTTTACATTTCGCAACCAGGACCAAACAGAAAGGATGACCAGAGTGGTTTACCGTTGCCTCTGGTGGATTTTCTGTCGGGGTTACTTTCCCTTAGCTGGTTGGTTTTGGTTTTGAGGCGCCAAAACCTCGCCTTTCATCCTCTCGTTATCTGTTATGATCACACCGTTATAAGTGTGATCCCATTGCCCTGGGTTCGCGACATGGACGCTAACGAGTTGAAATAGTCAATAGTGTTGCCGATGGAATGCAACTGGGCATTCGCAGCATTTTATAGAATCACATCCTCGAGCAAGATGTGACTCACTGTGAACCTACTGACAGTTCGAACCCCTACAACAAGGTAAATTCAAAATCTGGATTTTTGAGTGAGTGATTTTAGACCACTAAAAACACATTTTTGTATCTTCCTCCATCAATGCTACAAATAGACAAGCTGTGTATTTAAATCATCATCATATAATTTGAGTGCATCATAACTTGTCTATTAAATAAAAATAAATAAATCCGATTTTAGCTGCAGTAAATACTCCGCGATATGATCACTGTCAAATTACTAATCGTTCAATTATTACGTAGAAATAATATTTTGCTAACGAGCAAGTTCTGGCTAGCGGCTAAGACAGGCAAAATATTTTCCAGAACATTTGAGACCAGAACAAAACTGCTCTAGCATACCCCTGCCTTCGGGCCTGGTCTAATTGTTATTATTATTATACTGTTATGTTGGTTTTGTATTGTAATTTTTATTGGTGTACAAATTAAAAATAACTTTGTTGAATTATTTATATTTTTCTGGTATAAATATATAATATATACGAAAAAAAAATTATGAACATTTTATCTAAAATAAAACGTCATTTAGTCTTCTGCGCTGTAAAGATCCAATACATAATTATTTGTGAATATCGTCGCAACAATTTTTATCGAAACTCAGCTAAGCAACGCCATAAAACTACCGCACTCCTTCCATGCGCTTTGAGCGTAGACCCCTACTGTAGTTTATTTTGTATCAGTAAAACTCACAGGAATCCACAATTATTTTGGAATACTTGAAACATCAAACTGGCAGCACTTAATCAAAGCTTGATTTAACGAAAAAATTAAACACGGGACAATGATTTTTTGGGTTATTATACCGCGGTTCGTTCGAACTCTTCGGATATTTCGGACCGAATTAGAGCGTCCAACATAAGGGTCGATGTTATTTGCGCAACTATACATGTAACGTTTTTTACCTAGGATTTATGTACCGTGTTGCGGTCGGTGGTATGCTTACTTAGGAATGTGTACTTGCCAACATATTTTTATCGATTGTTGCGCGGTATGGTATATAATCCTGAGATCATGATGAGTATTGGTTTGTATGTCCCTTACAATGAGAAATTCAGAATTCAAATTCAACACTACGGGAAATCGAATACAAAAAATGTTTTCTTGCGCGCGATAAAATTTGTATTTTTTTATTATATTTATTTAATGCACAAAATACACAATTTTATCATAGACACAATTATATGTTTTTTATGTCCCGACTTCTTAGAAAATTCCGTGTTAAGTCGGGACTCTTCGATATATAAATCAAAAATATTTATTTACATATAAAAAAACAATATCCAAGTAATCAAAACAATATGCAAAATAATCAAAACAATTATTAGAGCATTAAATTGTAGCGCGAAAAAAATAAAAAATATTTTAATAAAAACGAACTACTGAACGACGCGCGACGTCACTAGTTCATATAAATCGACCAATGTTAAGACTATAAAAGATATCCGGTTTACTTACCGTCAACGGACAAATCGGCAGAACTGACGGAGAATAAGCGAAAGAGAACCTCTGACGTCATATGCGGAGTAATTTCAAAATTACAAAATTTTAAAAAATCAGAGCGCTGATAATACGATATTTAAAAATTAAATTAAAAACTCATTTGGCTTAGTTTAATAATCTATTAACCAATTTAAACCATAAAAAACCGGCGAGTTTCCTCATTACCCAAGACAATTTCAGTATATATTGTTACACATTCCAATACACAGGACCGACCTGCCGATGGTTATGCCTGTTAGAAAGGCTACCGCTAAGCTAAACAATATCGCTCTAGATGTTAAAAGGTTCCATGTATTCCAAGAGATTTTCCGAAGCAGGATTTTCCTACTAGTTTCTCAGGACAAGGGTCTTTTTTATTTTTGCCATATGTAGGCCTTAAATTTTAGTTTGTATTGTACATGTTATTTTTTAAATAAATAAATAAAAATGAAAATGGGAAACTTGAGATTGAAAAGCTATATGCAGATTGTTCATCTGAAATACTTTGTTACCTTCAAAACCTATCTACTACTCTACGAGGTGGACTTTTTCTCACTCGATTCCCTTTTTAAAGATATTTTATTAAGTTGAGCAATGGCTCAATGGCTCAATGGCTCAATGGCTCAAATGGCTCAATAACTCAATGGAGTCGAAAAAATTCATCCAGGATTCCTGTTTCATTTTACACCCAGAAACCAATTATTAATTCAAACCGGACAAAGATGAAATTAGCTGAAATTTTAAGAATCAACTAGTACATACAAATCAGAGGATCATGGAAAATACCAAATTTACTTATGTGAGCAAAAGGATTGCGGAACTTAAGTGGAACCAGGGGGATTTGGTTTCTCGGATGTCGGACGGTAAATAACCAAAATTTGCTGACATCAGAAGAGTTGTAGGTCCAAAGTGGCAAAGGGTGGTAGCTGACATGGAATTATGGAGGACCAAACATGAGACCTTTGTTCAACACTGGACTCGAGAAGAAGACTGAGTAAGAGTAAGTAAGTACATAATTATTTCTAGAACCTGTAGTCCATTAATTTACGGTTAATCTTTATGTATATCATTAGATAATATAATTTCTTATGTGTCTTGAAAAACGGAATCCCATTATTCTTTAATTCAGCTCTGAAGATTTATTCTTATTAAGGAAAAGAGTCATAAATTTTGTAGGATTATCAGGGTCTTATACAAAATTGTCCTCGCCGGCAAATTACTCTTAAACACACACTAGAAAATGAGAAAAATGAACGAATTCTTTTGGCTTACGGTGGATACACAGGGTACAGGCAAAAATATTTTCATTTCATTTTATAATATTTTAACATTTATAATTTACATATTTATGCTTTATTAAGTTGGTTCATAATATCTTAAGAACTGACATAAACATTTAATCAAGTAAATCAAGCATTTTCAGTGGTATTCTGATTTAAACCATTATTTCTTTTGCCAAATATTCAGTGATATGAAAATAATATAGTTGTAGCTTTATGTTAGTATGTATGAGGTTCCAGACTTAATTTCTAAATGAACGAAGAAAATATAAAAAACAAAAGAAAAAAACCGCATATTCATTTATTTATACGCGGTGTTTCAGGGACAGACCGCGAAACTCCCGAGAAACATTTCTCATGGTAAACTTTAAGAAGAATCCCATTTTTTTGTTTCCAAAACCTCCCGTTCATCATGTTTTTTTTTAAATTTATAAAATTTGAAAATGAAGTAAATCCTTAATTTCTCGGACTAGCATCCCTTCCACAAACCCCTACCCCTCTCCTACCCAGCCACTTCCGTTGCTCGCGTCTGGTTCGTATCGCTTCGTTGGTCAAATTCATTTGTCTATATTTTTTTAAAATCAAAATTTAAGATTTACTCCATTTTCAATTAAAAAAAAACTAAAAATGAATCGGTTTTTAAAAAAGTTTACAATGGGGGAATGTTCCTCTGAAGTTTCCTGGTCTGGCCCTGAAACACGCGAATATATATGGGTATATACTCTAAGCGTATATACGGCCTAATCCAGTTTTAACCATTAGATGAAGAAACGTACGTACAACAAATTGAACAAAAATAACATAAAACTATGTAGCAAAGACAAACAAACGGCAATGAAATAATGGTATGTATACATTTAAAAACACAATCAACATATAAAACTTCGAGTCGACCCATGCCAATCCATCTTCGTCCCACACTACATGTCTATTGTTTGTGATAAAATCATATTAAAAAATTGAAACGTCACATAAGATTTTTCTATGGAAATGACCCGAAATTCGGTAGCAAAAATATCTGTATGAAACAAGATGGATAATTTATTCTTTCTTTTCGAGAGTGAGGTGAAGCAGTTGGCCATATATGACTTACATTTTTCGGAGGTTCGATGATTTATAGTTCACATTCACCACCAAAAAAAAAGTTAAAGTCTGAAAAGGAAGAAAAATGTTCGTAATAAAAGTAACAACGCCAAAGTTATGAGCATGAATCCCGCGACCTTTTTTGTGCGGATCCTAACTATCACCTCTCACGATAAATGCAATCATTTTGTATTGTATCCTTATAAAAGTTTTCTTTGAAAATAATATCTCCTCGTGGCAATACGTTGCTTGATTTATTGAAGGATTTCGATGTTGATTTAAGGGAACCCGAAGTGTATATTGTGCCAAAAGAGGACAGATTTTTCAGAAAATATTGTCCGAAGGAAAACAACTTTCGGCGGTTATTTCGGACGGATAAAATAAAATAAGTTTTCTGTTTATTTCCCTGTGGCATACTTTACGAGAATTTACTTTTGATTCTATGGAGTAAAGAGAACACAAGAAAATGTAACTAAGAAAATTTGCACTAAAGATTTTCTTGCGTAAATATTCGTCGTTCAATTCCTCGGATTGCAATTTGCAGATAACGAAAGGATTGCAAAAAGTGTTCTTTATGAACAAAATTGTAAAAGAATTTTACAGTAACTGTGTCTTTTGACGGTATAGCATTATTGTGGCCTTGAAAGTACTCTTTCGTGTCGATTGAGGAACATAATTGAGGGATGGCTAAACTGAAGAGTGAACTAAAACCTTGGTCGTGTGTTTTCCACTAGATGGTTACTCTTAGGTTTAAATTTAAAAAAAAGGAAATCGAATAAAAATAAGTCCGTTGCTTAGTGTAGTAGTTGGCGTTTTCGCCTCCAATCTTTAGTCCAGATTGGAATTCCCAGCAAGCAGACTCTATCGATTTAAGTTAATCAATATTTATGAACTAATAATCCTCCTGGCATAAATCTTAGACGTTGTTATAAAGAAATGCAGGAGCATTGGAGCCTTAGAGTATATGATGTATATACTCTAAGATTAGAGCATCGGATTTTGTAAATTAATTCGCTTCTTTCATTTGAAGACTTTGAATGAAACCATAAAGAATTCCTTTCGACTACGTGACAGTGAAGAAAAACGCGGGAAAACCGTTAAAAAATCTCCCTTTTTTCTATGCTGAAACACTGACTGCGAACGATCTCTTGTCAAGCGCTGGAGCTTCTCGTATTTGTAAGTTAGCTTATAACGTTTTAAATCAAATTATACAGTTCCGTGCATTTGGTGTATAGTGTTTTATGTCATTAATTTTATTAAACAGTAACTTGTACCACAGTTTACCAAGATAAACACCTTTGTTAAGCACTGAATACAGTAACAAATGATACCTTTTCTACTGCTGTTGGTAACAAATAGCTACCATTTCAGCAGCTGGCAACGAATGGCTATCGGTTTTGATCTTCCTGCACGATGAAAGACCAAAGGGAATACAATTTTAATCAAGACAATAATGGATCTGCACTTGTGGTGAATATGCTTAATTACCGTAGGAATTGTGTTTAGGAAATGTATGCGCAGTACGGTAAAGTACCTACATTTGACTTGAAATGTAGCGTGAGGCGTGAGGTTAGGTCAGAGATGGCGAACTTTTTTTCTGCCTTTATGTCTTTATAATCTATTAATATGAAAGCACTATCATTAAAGATGGGTTTACACGAGGACAGTGCAATAGACAAGATAATATAGTCATCTGCTTGCTTCGTGAACAGCCTAGACTCCTGGAGAGGACAATGGGACGATACATCAACTTGATTGTAGTTCACACGCGGAACGCAGTGAAAATGAATACGCAACGAAGCGTTTTACGAAAATTTTTATCTGTTTTATTCCATGATGTATTGCAATTGTTAAAAAACGAACTAAATAAAATACATAAACATATATATATATATATATATATATATATATATGCACGATACTCTCCGATTCCGCGTTTACATTCTTTAGGAAACAAATTTACTTTCGATATAGACATTTTTAATTTATCAATTTTAAATCGTTTGTACATGCATTATTTAAAACTAATTATTAAAGTCAATATAAAACATTATCTTTCATGCATTTTTTTCTTTGTTCTTGATGAGTAAAAAGTGTTTTTGTTTATTTTTAAAATTATTACCATGTTTGTTCTTACCTGAGTTATTTTTGTCAATGCCCCCTGAGTGTATTGTAAAATTAAATAAACAATATATATATATATATATATATATATATACGCGCACACATTAAAAATGTACCATCATTTAATATTTGTGATTTCTATTTGGAAACTTCGCTGGTCTGCCTAATTTTTATTTTGTAATTTAATCATTGTTGACTGTATGTTTTTAATTTTTAAAAAAATGTTTGTTTATTTTTTTATTTATATCGAAATACATAACATGTATTCCCCATGCGTTACAATAACTCATTTAGGGCCTTAAGATAATTATATTAATTATAATATACACACACGACAGAATACATAATTATTATAAACACAAAAATATTATATCAAGCCAAATAAAGATCAAAATACAAATACACTTATATGTTAATTATTGTAATACAGCTTTAGGCAGCTTTTGCCTGAGGTAATACAGCTTAAAGCTGTGAGCCACATTATTAGAGCCTCGAATACCCTCAGGAAGCCTGTTATATTCCCTATCAGCCAGGTACAGCAGAGAGTTGAGACCAAATTTTGTAGTTCGAGTATCAGATGGATGTATATTGTAATACAGTATGTTTATGTAAAATAAATAATTAAATATAAGAAAAAGGCGAGCATATTGTCTTAAGGCTATTTCTTCCTACCAACCCAAACCATTTAGTTGGAGAAAAAGAAAAGTATGTAATATAAAATCTCATAATTTTATACAAAATAAACTAAAAATCTACACTTTACTATGAAGTGGAGATGGGAAGGAAAGAAAAAGGAGAAAGGAAAAACTAAAATATTTAGATAGTGACATTTCAATTTTGATTCTTCAGGTCTGAGTTTGATTTCTCACTTGGTGGACGTGAAATATTGATTTATAAGGTTGTTTGAACTGTAATTTTTTCATTGTTCCTTGACTGGCACCAGGGCCCCAATCCCAGTGGGAAATGAACATTTATCTTAAATTTTATCTATAAAGTAAAATTAAGTTTTCTGTTTGAAAAGCAGAATATGCAAACATTTTTTTCTTTAAAACATGTTAAATTATAAGTTACCGATGAAGATAATTTAAATGTTCATGCAAATATACTCATTTTCGTACATAAATACCGATTTTTCCTTATAGACAGTCGAAAAAATCTCTGTAAACTTCCAATTGTAATCAGGGCCCAGGGCCGCGATAAGAAATACTTTTTTCATCGGCGCTTATCAATACGGTATAGAGTAAAATCGATATTTATGGTCGAAAATGGGTATATTTGAATAAAAATTTAAAGTATCTTCGTCGGTAACTTGTAATTGAATATGTTTAGAAAAAAAAATGTATACATATTCTATTTTCCTAACAGAAAACTCAATTTTTCTTTGTAGATAAAATTGAAGATAAATGTTAACTCCCCGTTAAAATTTGTGCCCTGAAGCGTAAGACTGATCATCTTATGTTCATGTAACAGATGATCGAACTACGCTGCATTTGGTTTATTGGGTTGATCATAAAGATTCGCGAAAAACGATACAATTTTATATATTGCGTTTATTTATTATATTTATTTGCTATTAAACAAGTCAATTATGAATTTCGTTTTTTTTTCACATACGTATTGAAACTATTAAATATAAAACACGTTTACTTTATTAAGTGGTAGGACAAAATTGCCATTTAACAATAATTTAATAAATAAACGAAATACACAATGCAGATATTATAAATGTATTCTATCAATACCTAGAGTATAGTTCTATCTAATGATGATACTGCATATTTCTGCTCTAGAGTATGAAACTGCATATTTCTAGAACCTTCTACGGGCGGTCAGTGCCGTAAAGGAGCAACTAGAAAATTGTATGTTTAAAGTAAGCTGGAAATATCTGGAAGATTCCACCACAATTCCCGCCATGGAATTTTCTATATGCACTTTATCTCACTACTGAACGGCCCAGATAATACCTGGCTCCTTGGTTGCATGAAACTACTTTCAGGAATAACAAGGTGACCATTATTTCTTTAGAACATCATAAATAGCGAATTCACTAAATATTGTAGTTAAGTCTTGACTAAGCTAATCTTTGTATCCCGGAGCCGTGAAAACACGTGATTATATAACCACGCGTTGTGTCCCGGTACCGTGTTTTCACGCGGTTTACCAGCTGTCTAAAAAAGTGCATTTTATTGACATGTAGAGACTTTTTTTAGTACTTTTTCGCTGCTGGTAAACTACGTGAAAACACGGGACCGGTAAACAACGCATTGTTATCAAAAGTGTGAGGCCCTGTATATGTGCGAACATTGCAATGCGCAATGTGGCTCTCCATAAAGGCTAATGATGGAAAAACTATCATACGACAATGACTTATTGAATTATTTCAAATAAATATGAGAAGTTTCAATTGATTTAACCAAGTATTTTCATAATTATGACACTTTTAAGAAACCCTTCACAAAGCATGAAATTTCACAAAAATGGGCCGGGAACAGGGTAAATTCTATGTTTCTTTGGCCGGTATTTAAAGTGTTAAGATTTAAATACTAAATAATTCTGGGTGAGTTGCTTTTAAAAAGCTACGTCATAAAAGTTGGAGATTAATAATTGTTTATTTCAAAATAGACCAAAGGGGTTGCATGGAAATATGTAAGACAAAGCAACCCATTTATTTTTTAACATCTTATTTACAAAGTTTTTTTTAAATAACCTTAAAGGCATTTTTGCTGAGCATTGTTATTCTAAGCATTTATTCACTAGGCTTATATGTAAATACTGAAATATATGTTTTTTTTTTATACGGAAATGTTAACTTTTTGCTTTTCTTGCGCTGAGCAATTATGTTTTTAACGAGGTAGTTCAGTGCTACAGGGAAATTGATACAACAAATGTTTTCTAACGCGTGGTAAAATTAGAGCATTAAATTGTACAACAAAGTTTCTTGAAAATGTATGAAACAAATATCAAATATTATTTTTATAAAAACGAACAATTTTGAACGATGTCACTAGTTCTTCCGAATCAGCTAATGATAGAGTGTTGTGATAGATTTCCGGTTTACGGAAACCCAACAATCAGCAGAATTCACCGAAGAGAACTTGCGATGTCACATGTAGAGTAATTTCAAAACTGCAAAACTTTAAAAATCAAAGCGTAGATAAAACGATACGTAAAAATATTTCTTTTTTTTGGGCTTAGTTTGATCCTAGTCTATTAAAAAAATACAAAACAACCAACCGAACTTCCTCATGATGTTATATGGTGAGGGTGGCAGTCTTTGAACGATTGGATATATAAAAACCAGCATGTCAAATGTCAACATATCGAAGCATGCGAAGGACAAAATCTATAAAGGTGTACTAGTAAAAAGTTATGGGTTAAACGCAAAAAAAAACGCTTGTGGCGTTCTATTCTCTCAGTTAAATCCTACTATAAATGGCATACTGGTAGAAACTACAGAGTGAAAATTATTTTATGTACAATATATTTATTGAAAAAAAAAGTTACTTCTCATTATTTTCCCAAATATTTTGAATTTCAGACCATTTTCTAAAAGTCGTAAATAAATTTTGTTTCAATAATAAGAAAAAAATTGTGGTAGAGTGGGGTTTGAACCTGGGACTATTGATCCTTGAGTTTTTAACGATGGATCACATCCTGGTGAGTTGAATGGTAATTTTCGTAGTCACAAAAGTTTTAAAATAAAATAAACCAATTAGCGAAATTTTTAATCAATTGATTTTGAACCAAGTTAAATATGGTATACACATTTGTGAGGTTATTGTCTATAATGTCAATTCAAAGATGACACACAAACGTGCAATGATTGTACCTGAAATAAAGACCGATAAAGCAAGTTATAATTTTTTATAGAACACAATACAACATATTGTTGAGATAGTGCGGGTATTATTTATTTATTTATTTATTTATTGATTTACACGCCCAATGGGCTTTTACATATTTTAGAAATTACATTTAAGTGCAGCAGTGAAACATAAGTATGTAAATTTGGTTAAAATAAAAGATAACATAAGAAAAGCTAAAAAATACAATAATAAGTAAAAATCAGGAAATGTACCTACATAGGTATATGGTACATAGAAAAATATTTAAAAAATTTACATATGAAAACATACACGCATACATATACATACATATAAGTTTATACATTATTAAAGAGATACATGAGAAAAGGAAATAGTAAATAAAGAAAAATATTAAGAAATTTTACATAAATTAATTTATAACCTTTTGAATAGTTAACCTATATTTATATAAAGACAGACAAAATATATCAACTTCACCATACTCGTTACCTAGCCGGTGTAGTCTAGGTATTGGTGAATTGTAATAATAATTGTGACTGCCAGGAGATTCAAAAAATAACGTTAGCTGCCGAGTATTTCGAAGAGGTACTTTCAAGCTGATAACACTAGTTAATTCCGGGACGTCCAATACGCCATTCGCTATTTTATATAAATTTAATAAGTCATTTATAATCCTTCTTTTACATAGAGTTGACATATTTAGTGTACATAATAAATTATCATAATCAATATTTTCAGCGGGTATATTAAGTTTGTAATTGATGAATCTAAGGAATTTACGTTGTACTCTTTCTAACTTTAAAATATGAACATTGTAATAAGGTGACCAAATTGTTGAATTGAATTCTAAATTACTTCTAACCAAGGCAGTAAATAGCACTTTGAGGGTAGTGATGGAATTAAAATCCTTTACAGTTCGCTGCAAATATCCAAGACATTTCATTGCCTTATTAGTGATGGTATCAATGTGAGGAATAAATGTCAATTTTTCGTCAAAAACTATCCTTGGCTATGCCGACCGAGTTTCTCCAGGGTATGCTTGCTTACAACAGTTCGGAGACTAGAAGGAACGTATATTTGACTCCACATTTTTATCGATTGATGCGCTGTATGATCGATAATTCTGAGATTATGATCAGCATTGGTTTATATGTTCCTGATAATTACCTAAGACAGCGTCAGCATAGATTGTTTCAAAATCCAATATACAGGACCAACTTGCCTATGGTTATGCCTGTTGGAAGAGCTACCGCTATGCTGAACAACATCGCTCTGGATATTGATCTGTTCCATGTACCTGAAGGGGTTTTACGGAGCAGGATTCTCCTACTACTTTGACATGAGTCTCTTTCATGTATTTTTTTCTTTTTTATAATATGTACAAATTGAATTTGTGTTTTTAATGTATATTTTATATTAAAAATAATTTAATAGAATAATTGAATGGAATATACTGAAATTTTAACAGTATTGCACATAAAATATAGATCTTTAAAAGAGAAACATCGCTCAGTACATTAACTTTGTTGCTACAGTAAAGACATGAAGAGCAAAAGAACTCGCGCTATAAAGAGACCACATGACGTGGTAACGTCAGACAGCCCAAAGAGTCAGCCCAACCAAGTCAGCACTCAATTCGTAGTCCAAGTGCAGCCAGTTCAACTTATCATTGTCATTACTCTCGTGTTCTGTATATTTATTCGCCATGTAATAAATTCCCCTTGGATAACTGACAACGTTTCTGTCAGAGTTAAACGCACCCCGTCGTCCCGACGTGAGTTGAACACGCCCCGATGTTCCGACGTGATGTTCCTCTAGGATACCAGAGTAGGATGCTCACAATTATTGTAAAATTAACAAGTAAAACCACCAAGTTATTTCAACAAATAATTCATACAATTCCAAGATTTTCAGATTTTAAACATTAAAAAAAAAACTGTTTTTTTACGTCATAAAAAAACGTGTTTTCCATAAAACATTCATGAATTGTGAAAACATTAATCCATTTATTCAGATTAAAATATGCTTTAAAAGGCGGTAATTTTATACAGATTTGTCTTGTTTACCTATGGTCAGTGTGTATTTGAAAAAAAAATATGCATTAATTTTCTAACCGCTTTGACTCTATCCCATATTTCTCTAGCAGTAATGGTCGCCCCAAAATGCCGATCCATTGTGTTGGTCCTATTCATGAGGTGTAAAAAACTTTATAATACCTGCTATACAAAGCTGGAGATTCAATTTATAAGTTTAGATGTTTGTGACTCAATCCTCAATATATTAGGGAACTCGAAAAACATTATCCATGCTGTTATTCACAGCGATGTTTATTGCCGTGAACTTTTATGATTTTTTTTTTACTGACCAAAATTGGTTTACAAACTAAAAATAAAATTACAAAGGGTATGTAGATAAATAATTTATAATAACGTTTCTACTTCTCTAATAGATAAAAAACTCGTGTTTAGAGAGGGAGTTTGTTACGGTACATTTAGTTTTATTTTCTAAACATGTTACTTTAGAGGGGGCTCTCGACAAAAAGTCACGGTGACTTTTTGTCACAGTGTCAAGTGCTATGGAAATATATGAGAGTGCGCTCACTGTGGCGACATGACAAAACGGTGACAAAAATTTCCAGCGTGACTGTCACCCGGCCCCGTCCTGTACATTGCTATGGGAGTGCGCTCACTAGGAACTTTTTGTCACTCTGCCGGCAGACGCCTACCGAATGAACGTGTGCTGTTAATTTTTCAGTTGTATTTAAGATTAAAATATTACAACAGTGATGAAGAACATTTTAGACAAGATAATATAGAAGTATAGGCATTTACAGGGCTTATGACCTGTCATTGGCTGGTTTAAGTGGCCACTTTACACACTGTAAAACATTCACCATTCTACTTGTATTTGAACATCTTTATTCCTTCAACCCTTTCATCTGTTGATGTTTGTGAAGTTAAAGAGCTGAAACTTTTATTTATGCGGGCGAGATTTAAGATGGCTGCTTTTCTGCAAGAATATGATATTGACAACGAATTGTTAATATAAGACATAGAGAAAAGGCCGGCATTGAATACAAAAAAATTAAAGGACTTTTCTGATGTTCATTTGAAAAGGAAATTGTGGGACGAGATTTCAATTCAACAACAACAAATCATCACGACGTTTCGACGAGCTCTATCTTGTCATACAGATCTCGCTTCCTCTACATTCATACATCTTCTCATGCACGCACGCCGATTATTCTTACTTTTGACATGTCCATCTTCAAGTATTTGATGGACTTGATCGTGCCATGTCTTTCTCGGTCTTCCTCGTTTTCTGCATCCATCAACATTTGTATCGTAGATCCTTTTAGCCGTTCTTTCGCTGTCCATTCGCTCTACATGTCCAAACCAACGCAGCACCCCTTTCTTGATTCTGTCAATAATGCATGTCTCAGCCTTACACACTTCACGGATCTCGACATTTGTGCACCTATCATACATCGTTTTACCACACATTCGCCTGAGGGATCGCATTTCAACAGCACTCAACCTACTTTCATCATTATTTTTCCAATTCCATACTTCGCTTACATACATTAGAGTTGAAACTAGAACTCCGTTGTAAACTGCTAGTTTAGCCTCCTGCGATAAACATTTGTTTGCCAAAGTAGATTTTAGTGCACCGTTCACCCTGTTCCCGGCACTCACCCTCCTTTCAATATCTTTCTCGGCCTTTCCGCCCCTAGTAAACATACTTCCCAGGTACACAAATTCTTCTACCTGATTCAGAATATCTCCTTTCACGCTGATCTCACATTTAGTTATATTTTCACCCCTTTCAAAAACCATCACTTTCGATTGATCGACATTCATAAGCAAATCGCTTTTCTTGCATACATCGTAGACTTTTGTTACCGAGAATTGAAGGTCTTCTTTGCTGCTAGCAAGAAGCACGGCATCATCCGCATACAGAAGACAGTTAACAGTAACCTTCACACATGCCGTGCTGTCCTTATACAGTGACAATTCAATTATTTCAAAACTGTTTATTGACATAAGTAAATAATTTTAAGAACCATAGAGGATATTGACGTAATTCAGAATACAGGGAGTTAAATATTCCTTTTAATAACCGTTCATTTACCCTGGATGTACCCAGACCCAGTAATATTTCTTTCGTTTGATTTTCCTTTTGCGCAATTCAAGAGCGCAAATCACTACGACCTCTTTAAAATCCAACGCTAAATGAACATTTTGTCACCAGTAGTGAGTAGTGAGCGCACCCACAATGACACAACGTGACAGTGACAAAAAGTCACAGTCAGCGGTCTCTGTAAAACTAGATATTATGTTCTAAAAGAATTATATTTTTTTACTGTATGGAGGTCAGAATAAAGTCAGTCTCATTTATTTTTTTTATTTTTTATTTATTTATTTGTTTTATTTTGATTTTTTTTTTGAAAAAAAAAGAAATATTTGCGTTCTGATGATTTACCCAAATATTTAATTTTGAGGGCCATTTTCAACGAGTTGTAAATAACTCACTATTAGAAAAATGGGAATCAAGTTGGGGTAGAGTAGGATTTGAGCCACGGACCTTTGGTCCGTGAGTCCGAGACACTAATCACAGGACCACAATCCGAAAAAACACCTTATAAATCATATAAGACAAAGTATTTTATAAGTATAATACGTTGAATTATTTCATTTAAATTATGTATTGATAATTCTTGATGGAATTCCATTGTAATGATGTAATAACTTATATTTTCATATAAATTATTAATTTAAAAAATACTTGGTACACTTCCACTTATTTATTTTGACCAATTAGCGCTTTCACCCTCTAATGTGCATCTTCAGACTGGTGAATATTATACAGTGTAAGGGTAATTTATATAAAACTAAATATTATCTTAAGTGTAGGTTCATTTAATTTTTTTTTAAATGTACCTACACTTAAGATAATATTTAGTTTTATATAAATTACCCTTACACTGTATAATATTCACCAGTCTGAAGATGCCCCATTAGAGGGTACATTTAACTTTTTTTTTTTATAAGTTTTTTTTACATTATTTCATTTCAATTAAACCTATTTATTTATTATCGTTTAACAGACACTATAGAGGTATTAATAAGATATTTTGTAAGTTATTAATTTTTTAATTGAAGATCATTCATGTAAATTATGGTTTGAGGGAGATCATTGAACAACCTCGGAATTTGCTGCGTCCGTTCTCACGGTACCGAAGGGCAAGTACGACAAGATGTATGAATGTGGTAGAAGCTAGGAATGAATGCTAGGATAGACATGTATAGTGGTTCATCCTCTATGCCTACCCCTACGGGGAAATGAAATGGTGGTAGAAGTACTTTTAGTAGTTCATAAAGCTTGTGAGGTGTTAACGTATTGGCATATATGACTAAAGTTGTTTTATTTTTGATGTTTGAAGCGCTTACTTTGTGGAACATTATTATTAAATAAATTAAAATAAAATCACTTTGTTTTAATTTGTGCTGTACTTTAAGAGAACGGACGCAACAAACTCCGGTAACAACTTTACTGTCATCGGGCGGAGGAGCTATGGTTGGCTGGGCCATGTACAGGTAAACATCGTTTTTCGCCAGGGTTCCGTTCCAAGAGACACCGGCGTAAAAAAATCAGCGTAAAATGAACACAAATATAATGGAAGATATTAGGTTAGGTTCCATGTCAAAATTCTAAGAACAATCTAACATGTTTATTTAATACATATCCTATATATATATTTAAAATAAATTAAAATGCACTTAATAAATACAGTTTAAACTCGTTTACGAAATCAATAAAATCTATAATAATAATATATTTTTTTATAATAAATACTAACTCACCAGTTTGTCGGCACTAAATTAAACGCTCTCACTTTTTGAAAAAAAAACACCTTATTTCATTTACTTTGATTGTTGCTTCTTTTCTTGCAGAATCATAGCATAACTACAAATATTTGAATATTTATTAGATTTTAATAATAATAAAATGAAAAATATCATCATACCTTTTTATTTTTCTTAAAAACGAAACGAAAACTAACTCGAAAATAATTTTACACAAACAATAGGCTGCTCCCGTACACGGTAATAGAATAAAACAACGTGAAAAATTGTCTCTGCAATTAGAATCGCGGCGCCTACTGTCGTCTGGTGTCGGTCAAACCGGGGAATCCCACGCCGGCACCAACCGGCGTAATTGTAAAACGGCGTAAATCGAACCGGCACAAAATGATGTTTATTTGTACTGCGAATGCCTCCTGAGAAGCTTAATCAAGCTTGCCTACTTTACAAGTCATTAGGTTCTCGGCGTCCTGGACGTCCACTGATGACGGTTCATCGGCAGTTTATGTCAGAACTACGCATGTCCAACTAGGGAGCGGGCATGGAATGATGACGATGATTATGTCCATAATTTATATTTATTTCAAGATTGTATGAAGTTCGACAGTAAATAAATAGTACGCTATCTTGTAAATAGAGCTTGTGAGGTGTTAACGTATTGGAATTTATGACTGGACATTTGCCAATGCGGATTCAAGTATTATTGTTGAATTATTTATCACCCATATAATGTAGCCTGTACATCCTTGGCAAGTAGGTAATTTAGTTTAAGGGATGTTTGCTCAATGTTCCGTGAGGGGTATAGAGTATAGAGTATCGAGAACGAGAACTGACTATTGGGTATACTGGGCTGTAAAGCAAATTTCCCCTCTAGATTGCATCGGAGTACTGAATAGGTCTTATTTACATTCAGTGGACTTATTGGTACTACAGTTGGAGCACTATTAGTTCAGATAGGAAATTGATTCTCGGTGAGAGGAAGGGATCAATTCTCGAAATGTGATATCAAAATCCTAAACAATTATTAAACATGCCGATCTAATTATGAAAATCTTACGACATTTAACTAGTGGCGTATAATTAAATAGACACCTTACAAGGAGCTGTTAATGGAATTTCAAATCGTGGATAATTGCTTTCCTTGCTTTGAATGTTTTTAACATGGAATTAAGAATATTTATTTATTATTCTTAATTCTATGGTTTTTAAGCATATTTCTCGATTAAGACAGGTTCATATGACGGCTTGTAGCTATGGCAACAATTAACATAATTGTGTATCGTTCTCTTTATTTCGAATTCTTGAAGATGTGGGAGGGGAGTGGTCGGGATCACCAGTTGTGATGGTCACCAATAGGAAAATATCAACTTTGTGTTCCGGATAATTACCTTAGACAGCGCCAGCATAGACTTTTTCACATTCCAATATACAGGACCAACCTGCCAATGGTTATGCCTGTTGGAAGGGCTATCTCTATGTTGAACAATATCACTTTGAACATTGACACTTTTCACGTCTCTGAGGGAGTTTTTCGTTACAATATTCTCTTACTTTTTTAACATATTATTCTTTGGATATTATGTGTACTAATGTGTTTTTTTAAATATATATACCTAATTTTACCTAATTATTTGAATTATTTCTATATGCATGAATGAAAAAATTCTATTTTGTAATGTACATATATATGAATAAATAAAATTGAAATTGAAATTGAATCACTACTACGAATACCGATAAAAATATATGAAATGGATTTAAAATGAATTATTGTATTTTCATACATGAATGTGAAAAATAAATTTAATAAAAATATGTTGCTAGAAAAACGCGACGTGTTTGGCTTTGGTTGTTGTGACGTCAAGATTCGTGATAATGTTCTGAACAAATTTCAATGGCCAGGAACAAATACACATGAATCGTGACGTTTTACGGGCGTGGCCAATGAAATGACCATTTTTGTGGGAATGGAAAAATATTTTTTATGCTACTTATAATTAGCAAAAAATTTTTTTTTTGCTGGACAGTATTTTAAACACCATTATTTATTTATTTTATTTATTTATTTTATTTTATTTTTGCACCACAACAGGCCAGGAGGCCCAATTACAGTAGTTAATTACATCACAAAACAACCAGAAGAAATAAATTTTGTGTTCTCACCGGGAATCGAACTCGGAATCTTCCGTGAGTGAGTCAAGCGTCTTGACCACTACACCACGGAGTGGTACTTACTTATTACTTTATTGCTTATTACTTTGAAACTGTAAAAAAGTGATATTTCCTCATTGTAGTGAAGATCACTCATTAGCGATTGGCTAATTGTCGATTCTATTACTGGCTCAGTAGGTAGGTCTATTAGCGTGTATACGCTAAGCGTATATTATGTTTTTTAGCCCTGCACTACAAGTTAAAATGTGCTCTAGAAGGTCTATTGAAATCCCACATCCAACATCACACGCGTGGCCACACTTTGGTCTTCAAAAGGTTGCTTTACACTTTATAGCAAAATGAAAATCAGTACTTACATGAGTTTTGAACACTATTTACAAGTATTAATGATTAAATGAAATACAATATAAAATGAACAAAATTCGTCATTTAATGTGTTCCTAATACAAATAGGCACTGAATTTATTCATAATATTTTTACTACGCAGTTGACAATAATTTCGAAGTGCGAAGATATTGGATCTTATTTGAAAAGGTGTTTTTACACTAGAATATTTTCATAGTCCCTGGACTGGTACCTGAAGCGTAAGATCGATCATCTTACCTTCATGTAACAAACATTAACTAGATTCACTGCAATTGGTGTACCAATGCTGTGTCATGCACCATTTGGTGTGGAAAGCGGAACGGTGATGAAGTTTATGATTATTATTTTAAATCAATTTGATTGTAAATTGCTTACCTGTAATTTATTTGAGTTTGTTTAAAAATATTTGAGGAAAATACGAGTATGTTGTAATCATTAACAATAAATATTGCGTTTTTTTACGTTTTCAAAGTAATAAAGGTCTATGAAATACTGTCCAGTAAAAAAAAATTATTTGCTTATTATTAGTAGCATGAAAAACACTTTTAAATTTGTAATTTTGAATTACTGCAAAAACGGTGATTTCATTGGCCACGCCCCTAATACGTCACGATTCATATTTATTTGTTCCTGCTTTTAAAATTTGTGTAGAACAATTTCACGCATCTAAATGTCACAACAACCAAGGCCAAACACGTCGCGTTTTTCTACAGACGTATTTTTATCAAATTTATTTTTTACATTTATGTGTGAAAACATGTCTCCAAACTATCTATATTGACTTTGAAAATACAATTAATTATTCTAAATCAATTTCATATATTTTAATCGGTATTCGTGGTATGAATATGTCCCTATTACTAATGCCACTATGGTTGCATCGTTTGCATGTAGCCTGTGATGTTAACGACTTTATCTTAGTTCTATATTTACCACTTCCTCTATTCTTGAAAGCGTTTTTAAACATTCCTTTTGTTTGTGTTAGAAAAGCTTTTTGGCTTATATATTTAGTTACAAAGTCCCGAATTAAGTTGTAGTTACTCTGGGAACATAATTCATATGTATTTACTTTAAATTATAACATTTATAAATAAATATTCCATAAAATTTCGAGTGCGACAAAATTTACGCTCTAGTTCAAGAATACAGGGCGAGATACAACTCAAACCTCACAGGTTCAAACATTTCAACATGTTACCTTGCATACACAGTACAGATTCTAGTCATTTGAAGTTTAAATTTTATTGTTTTATATATCTCACTAGCGGACCCGACAGACGTTGCCCTGCCCAAACGTTGGTTTGCCTGCTATTATCTTGGAAAAATACTCTTCATTGATACGTAGGTACCTAGGTAATTGTTTGTGGTTGAATTCCAAAACTGAAAATTGTTAATATTAAAATATTTAATTTAAGTAGGGTCGTAAAAATTTGTTTATGGTTGAATTCCAAAACATAAAATAAATATGTTTCAAATATAGCATTCTTTTTGCAAACGTCAAACTTCGATCTTCTCATCAACATAGTGGTGTACTTATGTAAGAATACGATCTTTTAAATTGTATTAAATTTAACATTATTTAAGTATTACTAAAAATCCTTTTTTGTCTTGGTTTGGTCTTTTCATATTTTTTTGGTCTTTTCATATTTGTCTACAAACTAGAAAAGTGTGTTTATATGCTAAGACTGTTTTCAACCCCTATACTGAGATCTGATTGTGTTTATTGACAGGTTGACCGGAAACCATTGGTTGAAGCTATTGGAATGTTTATACGGCGGCTTGAGGATTTAAGTTAACCGGTGTTGAGGAGCGCTATCCTCATCACGTATCCTTTGTATTTTGACTCGCAAAAGGAAAATCCGAGGAAAAACTAATTAGATATAGCTGTTATTTGTAATAGGCTCATTTGTAATCACACGTGAACGTGGCTGAGATAAAGTCTGGAAAGCCCTGACACAAAAGTTCAAACCCGAGAAGCAAAAATATTGGTTACCGACCACTGACTATTTTTAGTTTTCAGTGCTGTCCTAAAAGACCACCCCCGTCAAATTTATAGAAAAATACTTCAGCGAATATGGCAATAGAGGTTAGTGATGTAAAATCTGCTTTAACAATCGAATAACTAAGTAATCAAATAATCATAATTCCCTTAGTCGAACCTGACAATCCGTTATATGAATCACGAATCATAGCATCTCCATATTGAGTAACATGTCTTATTTTTCAATTATAAATAGACCAGAAGATAACCAAAAAAGCCTTTTTTTTTAATATAAAAAAAAATGTTGCGAAAACAGGCCTTATGATCTGTAGTTGGCTAGTTTAAGTGGCCACTATACACATGGTTTAACATTCACTATTCTGCGCATATTTAAACATCCAAATTTTCTCAACTCTTCCATCTGTTAACTTTTGTTTGCGTTTGCGGATCAGAAAAGAGACCATAAGACCTTTAAAACAGATCCGGGAAAGTGGGTGAGGCTTTTAGTGTCGACTTTTGTGAAGTAAAAACACTAAAACCTTTATCGTGTAGGTGATTTTAATCCAGTTAAACATATTTACCTACAAGGCAACGCCTGAAAACAATTGTCTATTTTTTATAACTCTTCTTACGTCAGTTAGTTTAATTAACAACAGCCAATGACAGGTCATAAGCCATGTGAATGCCTAGACTTCCATATTCCCATCTCAAAAATCTTTTTACTCTCTTTTGAAACAAATAAATATATGAATAACTCCCCATAGAGAAAATCCAGCCTGTCTGCAAGCATTTGGACATATCAAAACATTGTTGGTAAAATACAAGTTATTTAATACATTTTGACGGAAGATTCTAAGTAAAGAAGATTAAATTATTTAAGTCTCGTCTACAAAATATCTATTAATTTCCACATTTAAATACGTAGTTAATTTACTTATTCATTTATTTAGTTTTGTTTTTTACATTTCAATAGTCTGTAAAAAAACAGGTAGGTGAAGTTTGAATACAAATCTCTCTCAAACCACGTGTCAATTTTTTTCAGAGTGATATTTTTTTTATTAATATTTAAAGCTTTAACTTTCTGGTTTAAGATTTGACTAAATGTAATTATATATTTGTATATACCACTAACAGACTTTTCTATGTCTACCGGTTTCGAGACGTACCCGTTTCTTCATCAGGACACTAATTAAACCGACATGCAAAACCCACTATACACCTACACCGTAGTTGTTGCACAAAAATATAAAAACAACATGACATGCATTTTAATAAACAACCCTTACATGCACTGATAAGGTTATGAAAATATTTTATTTTTTGGGAGAAATAGTTGGAAAAAGAGAGGGGATAAAGGGAGGGGCGTGGGTTTAATAAGTGATTCATGAACCATTGTAATGTACACCCTATACCAATTAAACTCACGCCTCTCCCTTTATCCTCTCCCCGGGTGGGTTATGCATGTTGGTTTACCTGATGAAGACACGGATACGTCTCAAAAACGGTAGACATAGAAAAGTTGGTAAGTGGTTACTTACAAATATTTTATAACAATTAGTGATATTTATTTATTATCTTATTAAGAAACACTTAAAACACAAAAATTGATGTATTTTTACTAAAGTTTCCGTGCTGAGGACACACTTTTACATTATTTTTGTATATTTTTATATTTCTTAAGGTCATTTAACCTTTTTCATTAGCAATTTAGCAGAAGTAATAAAAAAAATCTCTTTCCATGACTCACTTTTATGCATTTTTTTTTAGGTGTGATTGATTAAACATCTCATGTCTGTCATACCTCTGCTCCGGAATATCTAAGGGAACTATGCATCCCAGATGAACTAGCTGACAGGCGTCTTACGCTTAGATCAGCTACGTCTACGGCGAGAGAAAAAGTTATTAGACCTCTACGCAAACTGCGCACTAAATTCAGTGAATGCGCGTTTGCGGTCGCAAACCCTATGACATATAACGCTCTCCTAGCAGAGGTGCGAGGCTGTGAAAGTGAAGTGATGTTTCGGAAAAAAAATAAAACCCACTTGTTCTACAAATCATTTGAATAAATTCGTAGCATGTAAAAACAAAATAAATTGTTTTGATGAAATTACAAATTTGAAAATTTAAATTACAAATTTAAAATTTATTTATCTGTAGAATCTCTATGTAAAGTTTATTACGATAATAGTTTTTTTTTATAAGTAATCCATAATAATAATAATAATAATACCATTGTTTAGTCTAGGAGCGAAGAAGAGTACAGTGGCTCTATCCTAATTAAGTTTTACAGAGGGTACTTTGATTTTAAGTTTAGGCCCCTGACTGGTTCGATTTTAATTAGTTGTAAATAAGTTTTTTTGCATGTGTATACATTTAAATTCCTTTGTATTTACATACAGATCGTATTTTTGTTAGATTCATACATTTTATCATCCACGCATGCCAAAACTTTTTACTAAAAAAAACGTAAACTTCAAAAATAATCATTGTATATTTAAAAAATAGATTAGGTGTTAACACAAGTTATGACAGCCTCGTGGTGTAGTGATCAGTGCATTTGCCTACCACGTAAGAGGTCTCAGGTTCGATTACCGGTAAGGTTGACATAAAATATTGATTTAAAAATGGGTTTTTATAATACAATATTTCATAGTACCAGGACTGGCTCCTGAAGCGTAAGACTGATCATCTTGCCTTCATGTAACAAACAAATTATCAAGATAAGCTGCGATTGGCGTACCGATGCAGTGCCCTATGCACCATTAGGTGCAGAAAGGGTAATGTTTTTTTTTTGCAGCACAACATGCCCAATAACAGTAGTGGATTACATCACAAAACACCCAGGCTAGAGAAAAATCACATTGAATTTTTGTATTCTCACCGGGAATCGAACCCGGAACCTTCCGTGTGTGAGTCAAGCGTCTTGACCACTACACCACGGAGGTCGCCGATGATGATGTCAGTTTATTTCCAAATTAAGAAAACAAAAGGACTCAACACATAAAAATACAATGCATTAGTCAACAATGTATTCTCCTTCTTAATTTTACAACAAATTAGTTAATAATTCATTGCATCGTCACCGTACAATGCGCAAATATTTTCAGCAGATTTGGCAGCTTTATTTCTCGGCTGAACATGAACAGAAAGGGTGTCAAAAGTTATAATTTTTTTTCTACTTGACATTTTATTTTGAAGACTTGTAATCAAATAAACTAATGTATGTAACGTAAAAAAAAAAACCTTGTAGAGCAAAAACTTATGTTAACACCCAATACTTTGAATACATTTAGAATCTTATATAAATCTAATTAAATTTAAATTCTTGTAAAAAATATTTGTTAATATGATAAAATAAGAAATGTCGTAAAAATCTGTTTTAATATAATTTGATTAATACTGTTTATCAATAAGATAAAAATAATAAATTGTTGATAAAAATACAATGACAAAATAAGAAGAGAAGATTGGTTTGAATAAATCAAAGAACAAAGTATCCTTAATAAGTAATCAAATACAATATTTATATGAAAAACAGTTTTATTAATCTAAAATTTGTCTTTTTAAATATTTAAAACTTGATTCTTTGTTACCAATTTTCATAAATCAGTAATTTAACATTAATTTCCAAAAGTTTAAATAATTTCTAAAGTGCATCTCTAACGTTAGTGTTGTGGAACTAATGTGATAACAGTTTGCTTGCTAACAGTTATGAAATTATTTTTAAAATGAAATTAATTTTTAGATAAATTTAAAAACCTGTCTGATTTAATGTATTTGTTGACCTTTTTTAAAGCTTGTTAAATTGATGAACAAGTTTTGATAAGCACTTAAAAACATTTTTAAGCATTATGACATAATTTTGTTTGTAAATTATTAGTCAAAGAAAATTTTTATTTAGTTAAAAATATTACTACGGCCTATATTAAGAATTACTTTCCCATATTATTAATTAAAATTCTTTTAATAACCATTACAAGCAAACGTACATGCATCTTTAAATGAAAATTTGATTTTTATTTAAATGAATACTTAAGTCGTCATCTACTGGGCATTATTATTATCACCTTACGCCCCAATTCCTTCTAAAAGAAGTTCTCCATCTTTATTGAAAAATTTATTAATTTTGAAGGTTTTTTTTAATTAATTTATGTATATTTTATGTTTAACGTTTAACATGTACAAATATATTTTGAATTCAAAGTAAGTTTGAAATTTTTTGCAACAGAAAAGGGAAAACATTCTTGAGAAGGAAATATGAATATCAAAGTTAGTCTTAGTAAGCTATAATTTGCAGATTGTTAGTATGTAAATATATTTATTTATCATATTATTTTTGACCCGCCGTATAAACGGAAAAAAGAGTAATTGACTGGAACAACACCAGATTAACTATTATGGAAGGAATAACTATTCCTAGATATTGTAATAAATATGGCAAAAGGACACTACAATACAGCAGTGACGAATGGTGATTTTATTTACAGGTAAGCTATAAAAAAATCATATATTGTACCTACATAGAAGGTACATAATATAATGTAAGTAATATATACTATAAATTGATATTTTTCTGTGGTTCTATGTGATACAACAACTCTCATCTATGAAATCAACTTAAACGACGTAACTTCTTGGTATATTATACATTATTTTAATACAAAACTCATTTAAAAATAAATAAAAAATATCACTATGAATTCAGTCGAAGGTATTCAATTGAAATGTCAACTGGCCGAATTGTTCTAGAAATTAATAGTGCTAAAAACGGCCACGTCAAGCGCATATGTCCTGCAAAATGAAGCATGAAAGTAATTATCGTCTCATGTCAAAAGTACCATCTCAAAGAAAAATAGGCCTTAAGAAATAATGTTTGAAATACTGTTTTCCAAATCAAGAATCTTCTAATAATTTGCGTAATCTGCAAGTTTAATCTAGCAGAAAAAACCCCCACTGGGGTAAGACATTCAAAATACAGTAAGCTTATTAGTATGAAAAAATAAGCTGGAATAATCGGCTAGTTTCTTGGCTCACCGCAGGCGCTGGGCGCGCTTTATTAATATCAATATTTATATTAGGATAAAAATACGAACGGTGGAAATGATTTTAAACAAATAATGATTATTTATTTGTTTTTCTGAAAATAAAGTTACAGTAAAACATTATTATGGTCAGTCAAATATAATGGTAAGCTGCGCATAATAGCTTTTATACACGGTTCGCCCTGCAATACAGCATGCTTAAAATATGTAACATGTTACAAAACAATATTAAGAAAGGTAATATTTATACAGGAGTCAGACGTATGATCAAATGGTAATGGATTTTTTTTTTTGTATTAATGATAGTTTTAATTTTGAACAATTATATAAATGAATACAATATAAAACATGGTAAGTATAATATGTAATGTTTTAAAAATGAAATTATTGTATGTTTAGTACGAAACAATTGAAATAACATACAAGAACCTGTTGACGAATTGTATGCTTACAATTCAGCAGGACTTTTAATTTTAAGACTACTGTGTAAATATATTTTAGAAAAAAAACATTAAATTTAAATTACTTTTATTCTTAAACAACAGTATGCATAATACATATTAAATCAACTAGTAATGTGTCCCAAATTTAGCAAAATGTAAACTCTCGCCTTCCACACAGCATCCAGGCTCTTCATGGGCCTGGGCTTGGAGGGTGAGAACTATTCAAGGTAACCCGTCAAAATATCTTAGTCGTAGATCTTCACAGGTCGCAGTGACGCCAGGAGCTTGAATAGCACTGACCCCCACCTCTACGAATAAGAATAAGAATGTGTCCCAAACTCGATGAGATCAAAAACCCTGTCTTGAGTTGGAAAAAAAAAGTAAAGTGGAGGGATCTATTATGTTTAAAAATAGAAAAATTTAAATTATAGCGTAAATAATAAATCTTTATTACTATCTGAACAAAACGATCCACTATGTACCCACTACAATATGATTAATATTTTTAAAAAATGTAATGTCTCGCAGCAGTCTCCTTCCAAAAAAAATACAGATATCTACGTTCTTTAAGTTAATTAAGTACTTATCAACAAATAATTTGTACATGCTAAAAATACACAAAGCTGTTTTCTGTCTTTGCGAGTCTATGCTTGGGTAATTGGATTTGAAGACGTTCGTTTCTTGTATCATACAATTTTAGATACTTAAAATTAGTTTGCAATATTTCCCCGAAAATAAAATGCCTTAAAGCAGCGCTGCGAATAAGCCTTCCAGCAAGACATTATAATACATGAAACCTCTAATTAAATGGCGACTCCTTTAACGAAACATTCCCCAAAGAAACATACATGTTCTAATGGCTACACTTCAATTTGGAATTCCGCACCATACTAGTCTCGAGTTTTGATAATAAAAGTATTTTCAAAACGTGTTTAGTATAAAACAGCATTTATCGATATTATTCCTGGCCGATTATTTTTGTTTCCCGTTCTTCCATTGACTCATCCTTATGGTACCTACCTAACATGAAGATAGAAGATTAGAAAATTATAAATATTTTTTGACATTACATTAAACATTGCATAAGAATTCTTGGAATAGTTGTGCGTCGTTGTTAAAGTTATTATAATAAATCATTTAATATCACAATGTATAATGAACTTTCATCATCATGTGCTCAAAATAGAAGAACATCTACATAGCATCAAAGGAGGTGCATTTCCGTGCTCCTCTCCTTGATTAAAATATTTCCAACCTTTTACAAAACGGAATGAAATTCGCTAATGAAAGCACTAATTGGTCGTATAAATAAGTGAAAGTGTACTAAGTATTTTTATTGGTAACTTAAATGTAAATAATAGTAAATCAATTATCACATTGGAATTCTACTGAGAATTGGCAATAAATAATTTTAATCAAATTAATGAAATTTGTTTTTTCGTTACAGTTTACTTTTCGTTAACAATATATATTTATTAAAAACATGACATACTATTTTAGTTTTATTTCTTTGAGCAAGAGAAAATAAATTCTGAATTACGTACATAATTTGAATTCCAAAGTACAGATTTATAATTGAATACAAGTGTAGCCGGTCGGAATTCACGAATATATATAAAATGGAATATTGAGGCGCCAATTTAAATCAATACTTAACCGGGCAGCGTCAAAACACATTACCGTATTTCTTTCGAGCGAGCACCTTGAACGCACGTCTATTTATATATATATATATTAGAGTGATGCTTAAAAATAAAAGTTAAAAAATTCAAAGGTTCACCCTCCCATTTTGATCTCTCATATGTAAAATGGAGTTAACTAAAATTTGGTTGGATTTCATTAAGTTTTAGGGGTCGCTACCAGGCTTTAAATTTCATAAAAAATGTTAAAATTTTAAAATAATTTTCATTAGTAATTTTTAATATTATAAAAAAACCTTATCTCACTTAACACTTTATTTTTATACCAGGAAGACTCCAATCTAACCACACAACCCCTCCCTTCACTTTAGACCAACAATGAATCCCTCCTTTCATGGGGTTTACTCAATAAAGTAAAGAGTATAAGTTTCGACACAACCGCATCTAATACCGGGTCTCAAAAAGAGGCTTGTATTCTACTTGAGCAGAAAATGGATAAGGAAATGATCTGGCTAGCATGTAGGCATCACGTTATGGAAATTATGCTAAAATCAGTTGTTCAAAATGAAATTGGGCCTTCGTCTGGACCAGACAATTTATTATTCAAAAGATTTCAGAAAAACTGGCAATTAATCAATAAAGAAGAGTATACGACGTAAGAAACTGATGAAGAATCTATTGAAAAGCTCCAAGATGTGAAAGATGAAATAATCAATTTTGCTAAGAAACAAAGCCCAGAGATGATTACAAGGAACTCTTGCAACTAAGCATTGTATTTTTGGGAGGAGAACTGGAAAATGATGTGTCATTTTAAAAGCCTGCAGGTCTTCACCGAGCACGTTGGATGGAAAAGACTATCTACTCTTTAAAATTTATTCTTGTTTCGAAAACAATTCAGATTGACAAAACATGAGGAAAAAGGTTTGTGAGAAATCTGTATTTTTACAGTCTTAATCTACATTAAGTATTGGTTCCAAGCTCCATTCGCTTGTTCAGCCACAAGAAACGACTTAGAACTCCCCAAAGATGTAAAGATGTATGATGATATTAACCCTGTCATAGCTAGAAAAGCAATAAATAAAGTATATGGCCATTTATGGTATGTCTCAGAGGAACTTATCGCTTTATCATTTTTTGACGACAAAGTGGGAAATGAAATTAAGAAGAAAATGGTGGAAGCCCTAAATAAAGAAGGAGCTGATTTTTGCCCGAAAAGAATTAATGTAGACATTGAAAACATTGGTAATAAAAATCTAGAATATTTTGTCACTAGTAACATAAAACGATTATTTTTTATTATCGAATTAAGCTCCGGTTTTCTCAAGAAAAAAGTTGAAGACTGAATCAAAGACAAGGAATATATTCAAAGTAAGGAGATAGTAACAAAATTTAAGGTAGTCAATGATACAACAGAGAGAGAGGTGTCCTTAATCTAAGAATGCAACAAAATACTGACCCTAGATGAAGACCAGAAGCAGTATATTTTACTTCTTGTGAAGTCCTTTTGACAAAAGTTCCCGAACTACAAAAAAGCAACTTTGCTGTCAGCATAATGAGTTTTTCACGTGTCAATTGTGCATCAAAATCTTTTTGAGGACTCCAAACAACTAATATAAGCTTATATTGATTCTGTAATAACTTTTTTTTTTAATTGTGACAATTAAAGAAATTTTGTAAAAATCTGTGTTTTTTGTCTAATTTTCCTCTTGTTTGTTCACATCCCGAAAGTAAATTGTAAAACATATATGATACAAAATTAGCTTTGGATAACATATATGGACCTTAAAACCTCATTTTAGTTTTTATTATGTAAAAAAATATAATTTTATAATAAATACATTTTTTTTAAATGATCACTTTTTGGGATAATGTTAGATTTTTGAAATCTTTAGTAGCGACCTTTAAATTTTTTTCAAAAAATCTCAAAAAATTAATTTAAGTTTCTCTTATTAGGTAGAACAAAATGGGAGGGTGACCCAAGAGAAAAGAAACAAAAAATATTTTTGGGTCTTTTAAGCATCACCCTAATATATATATATATATAAATATTTAATGTATTTTAATTGGACTGATTTAAAAATATTTTTTACGACTCGTATCTTAGATTAAAAAAACACACGGTTTTAGAATTATAAAAATAAATAGAAATAACGTCCAAACGAAAGAAATCTTTTTATTTTAGCTGTAGATTTTCATGACAACGAAATTGAAGGAAAATAATAAAAAACTAATTAAGGTTTTAAGTGATAGTCTTTTTAGACTAACGTCAGTCCAAGCAAAGTCTGCGGATAGAAACCCAGAAAAAAAATCATTTTTAGTTTTAACTTGACGACAAGGTAGATGCATTTAAGTTTCTCGGAAAAAGTTTTTTCTAGCCTGAAATACCACGAAAAGTTTTACATAATAATGAATAGTCCAGCGTTTCATTTAATATTCTTTTATTGTTCACTTTAGGATTGCACAAGTTTGTTTTCACGAACTTTTTAATTAAAATGTAAAGTGTTCTTAGAAATGCGTTAAAATATATTTATTTACAAAGATCTCTTACTTATTTAAATTTATTTAACAGGGAGGGAAAACATTTTTGAGAAGGGAATATGAAAGTCTAGGCATTTACAGGGCTTACGACTTGTCATTGGCTGGTTTAAGTGGCCATTTTACTCACTGTGTAACATTTACCATTCTGCCATGTTTGAACATCCACATTAGTGAATTGTTGCTTATATTCAACTGACATAAAATAAATATCGTACACAAAATTTATTAAAATTACATATTCAAAATGCTTACATTTTCAATGAACGACTTTCAAATTATCCACAATATTACCTTGGCTTTTGAAGCCCACATAAACAGAATTATCAATTACATGTTAGGTTTCTTTTATTGTATCGGGAGATAATTTAATCAAACATGTACTCTTAGAATTCTATATTTTAGATATTAATGTGTTCAAAGTCAATTAAGGTTTGCATCTCCCATTTAGAGCCCTGAATATACAAAAAAAAACACTTTAACCGAATTGCATTCATACAATTACAATGTATATCGAATTGCAATTTTAGACAGTTGGCTTTGAATACAGGTCTATATAAATCTACATAATTGTCTAAACTCCAAACACTTCTAATTTGCAGGAACACGATTTGTACGTACAAACTATTAAATAACTTGGTAGATTCTCCTAGGTCTCTATATTTAGACCAGAAAACAAACCTTATTTAATATTTCTAAATGTTCCACTAAATCGTACCTGAACAAGATATTATATCTACACGAATAAAATTATATTAATGTGTCAATAATATTACTAGTTATGTACCATTATTTATTTTACATTATGTATTATAATTATGTGACAATTGTTTTTGTCACTAATCGGACCTTAGAAAATGTATTTTTCATATGAAACATATAATTTTAAATTAAACTTTTAACTTTCAAATAAAAAAAAATAAAAAAGGCTTTGTAAATGCCTAGATTTCTATATTCCCTTCTCAAATAAGTATTTCCTACATATGTGTAGTAGGGTGTCCCAGACTATAAGTGGACAGTTACAGTATCTGGTACATCGTTTTGAAAATTAAGTTTTATAGCTTCTGCGCGCTGTTTTCGCTTTTCTGTACGAATTCTTTGGATGGAGGACTTGCTTCTAGGAAATTCGTCAGTGTTGTGGCCAAGTTCTTCAAAAGTTGCTTCAATAATAAAGACAGAATCTCTCATACTTAACTGACACCTGTCTAATGCCGCCGCCAGTTTCGGAGGAACGAAATTTTTCTTCACAGAAGTTTTAATAGTATCGGGCTGTTTCCTCTCAATTGGAATGGAAAAATCTTCTTGTAAGTCCGTTACTTCAGAATCAGAAGATGAAGTTTCTTGTAATGGCTCATGAGAATACGTAGAGGGTGTTATGGATGCCAAATAAGTGGCCAGCCGCTTTTGCTCCAGGATATTTCTAAGCTCGCCTTTTCCTCCTTTTCTGTCAATTTTTTGTCCACTCCAGCTAAATGACCGGGTCGTCCTGGCTCTCTCTGCTTTTGTAAGAAAATCTTATCTTCATTTATCTTTATTAATTGAAGCGTATCGGCATGTGCAATATCAAATATTTTTTTTGTATTTGTAACAAACTCTTGTCGACACTGCTTAAACACATCTTGAGTTTTGTTTGCATCTTTTTGCAAATTTCTCCAATCTTGGTATAAGGCTACAAGTTTCTTAACACAGTTAGGTAAAGATTTAGTCAGTTTACGTGCCTTTTCTTAATAAATAATGCACTCACGAATAGTAAGATTTGCACTTTCATTGACGCTTAAATTGACTTTGCGAATATTATAAAATAAAACCGCCAGCACTTGTCCATTAGAGGGAAGTTTAGAACCTGTAATTTGATGTTTTATATCCCAACCAAAAATATTTCCTTTTTAGAACTGCGTAACTCCACAGACATGTTGACACAACGAAAACAATGCGTTTACTAATAAAAACAAACACGATATAACATGCACATTAACGCTTAGTTCGCGCGCGCCGTACTATGTAAGTTCTGACTAGTTCCGATGCAAGTCGACACGGGTTGCCGTGATTCAATTTACGTGAAATTGTATTTATAAGTGTTTTGACATCATTCAAACAAAATTAGAGGGTATGCATTGAAAAAATAAAACTTTAATTCTTCTGGTACACCCTAATGTGTAGTAATGTATATTTCTTGAATAAATAAAAAAACGTTTTTCCTCCCTGTTGTATTAAAAATCATTTTTTGCAATATCTCTTGTAAGTATAGGAAAGCAATAGTCATAATAAATGCTGAGTTACGAGTATCATTCTAATAAATATTTTTCAAACTTTTATAACAAATATTTGTATATTAGCGGGCTTATTGTCAAATGGCAATTTCTTCAAACCAACTAATAAAATAAACGATATACAAAAATAGAACCAGCAACATTTGTAGGTATATAAATTTATTAATATTGATACTAATTTTTAATGGGTAAAAGAGGATAAAGAGAAAGAAAAAAAGAAGAGGAATAGATAGTGAAAGAAGATGTTTCTTCGATCTTGTTTTTTTTTTCTTTAATCTAAAAATGGTTGATCTTTATACTAAACTTGAAAAAGTAAGTAGAACTATCACTTAGAATTTTTATACGATGCGGAAATTTCAAAGTTATTTAAAGTGACATTCAAGCAAAGGAAATCAATAGTTGTAGTAAAGCTCGAAGCTCCGCTGATTATGTGCCAGAAAAGTTTGGCGGAATGTCTGCATTCGGTATTCTTTCTGCGAGTTACAAGTTCTGTGTATGCTCCTCTGCAGGTGAGTTGAGATGCACACTTGTACAGTTAAAGTTTCCTCTAGTTAGAAACTTGCATCTAGCTGAGAAGTTGAATTAGTTCAAGCAAATGAAAGTCTTTCGTCATTTGGAGAGTACCCACCAGCCACCTGCTACCCAAGCACACGAGAAAATATTCGTCGAGACGAAAACGAACGCCAGTACAAATTTCAAGAGCTTGCATTTAATATTGATCGCGTCACGAGGATCGATAGGCGCACGTATGACAGGTTTGCGGGTTTGAAATGTGCAAATTGCGCTCCTAACACTGCTCTGAACTCTGAACAATGACAACAAACACTCACCTTATACTGGGTAAATTATTTGACTTCTTGGCTCAGGGCGCGTAATTAGAATGCCAAATGCAGAGTATTTTAATTGTCTATTACATAAAGGTCAGGTGATCAGTTTTGCGCTTTGGGTACTAGTTCAGAGACCGAGTAATATTACAGTGTTAAACCATATTTAAAACAGATATTTCTCATCGACCCTGCAAGGGATTGGACCCGAGACCTAAAGAATGGTAAGTGAATTCCCCAACCACTACAATACACGACGAGACCAACTTATTTTCACGTGATTTTTTTTCCCCATATTTGTACCTCAGAGTAGCCAAAAGTGAGATTAAATTGAAAGTGATCGATATGGTCAGTAAATTTTTTTCATGATATGTGGTGCTGTAAAAGAATGCTCCGGATTGCATGGATGGCGATACGTTTCAATGCGTCAATACTGGATGAACTAAAAATGAGGGATCGACTGTCAACTACATGCTAGAAGAGAATCCTACAATATTCTGGAAAAATTGCCAGGAGAGAACCAAACAGCCTAAAAAAGCTCGTTGAGATGGGCAGAGTGAAGAGAAGATGATCCGGAGGCTGTTCACCTACCCGGTAAAGTAACTTAATAAAATTACCCTTGAGTCTTCGGTGACTGATGGTCTTCTCTATGCTCAAAACTGGACTGCCTGGAGGCAGATTACAAAAATAATGACGCCATCCCAAGTCTCGAAGGCAAAGATGAGAGGAAGAAGAAGCCATTAAGTCGATACAACTCGTGCAGAGTTCTGGCTTCATTTCACATACAAAATTGTACTCTTCATCCTTCTGAACACAGATTAAACGGCATGGAAAACATGACTTAATAAATTATTGAAGTTCAAAATGATTCTGTTGCGGGGAAGTTTTTTTTATTTCTTGTTCTACTAAAATATGTACAGAGCGTAGAGATTTGACTCAAAAGCGTATTATTCTGGATTTTGGCATTCAAATTGTAAATGAATTTTCAATAAACAAACCACAAATAAAAATAAAAATTTGGTTTATTGGCACGAAAGCGAAACCAGAAAAAATCGTTCTACTAACGATCGTAAAACCCTTTCGTTAGAAATCGCTCATAGTAAGGATTCCGTATGTATTTCAGCTACAAAATGAATTTAATAGGACGTCATTTTAATCACTGCATTGTTCATTTGAGGAGACAGCAACTCTGCAGACGATACTAACTATTTAAATTACAGAAGACAAAACTAACTCAAACTAACTTTGTTTAATATGATAATGTTTTGAGTTTTTTTAGTGACATACATTTCTTGGTGAAACTGTATTTTAATTATATTAATAAAAATACGAATAAGGTTTAATTCCATTTTTATGTTTCGCCCTACATACCCCCTTTTTCTATCTGTTCCCCTACATACCCGTCTGAGTCATAAAATAAATTATTAAAGGTACATGGTATCCGACAAATTTACATCCAGGAAGTATTGATAAATTTTTGGTCAGACGACTACGGAAGGAGGTCCCAACTAAATGCCCGTACGAGCTACTTGATACGGGCACAGCCTGAAAAGCCATCATCAATTCAATTATTTGTATGAAAATGGAATTTTTAATGGATAAATAAATAAATAAAATTTATGGATTTCGCCAATGATCGGGTTTCGTCGTAATTTATGTCGTCGAGACTAAACAAATTCTTTTGTTTTATACAAATGTAAGCAAGAGTTGTCAATCATGAGTTTATGTAATTATCGGAATGAACAAGTTTTCATTAAACGAATTTAGGTACATCATCATCATCATAAGCTTGACCGTCCTAGGTGGGCTTTGGCTGAATCCAGGAGTCTCCTCCATTCTCGCCGGTCTGCTGCCCTTCCTCTCCAGTTCATCACTTCCTACATTGTCATATCTGCGCTGATAAAGTCCATCCATCGCATTTTGAGCCTTTCTGGTCTTTGTCGTCCTTGTGGCACAGATATAGTTAGGCGTTTTATGGGGGTTTCGTCGTCCATTCTAATCATATGGCCAGCCCACCTCAAGCGTCCCATCTTGTGGATCTCGGTAGATACCGTATAGCTCTCTATTGTACCGACGACGCCAATGGTTGTTTTCTCCCACAGAACCATAGATAACTCTAAGCATTCTTCTTTCAAAAGCTGCAATAGTTCCTTCAATATTCTTTGCCATAACCCAGGTTTCAGAGGCATATTTCAGGGTTAGTTTAATCAGAGTTTTCCACGGGATTATTTTAGTATTTTTTTGTACTTGTTTGGACCGTAATTGTTTCTGAAGCGCGTAGAAGCAACGGTTGGCAGCCATTATTCTCCCCCTGATTTCTTCCTGTGTAGTGTTGTCACTGGTGACTGTGGAACCTAGGTAAGTAAAGGCTTTGATCACTTGGTACACTGTAATAATAATTTTATGATTTTAATTGAGGTAACTTCCATGGTGAAGAGGTCAAAACACTTGACTCACACACGGAAGGTTCCGGGTTCGATTCCCGGTGAAGACAAAAATCAATGTTATTTTTCTCAAGCCTGGGTGTTCTGTAATGTGATTTACCACTGTTATTGAGATTTATGGCCTGTTGTGGTGCAAAAAAAAACAATACGTAAATTTACAACTGCTACAATTACTATCATCACGTTATTTCCCCGTAGAGGTAGGCGGAGCCTCACACGTTCATCCTGACATATATTCCTCGCTTCTTCCACACATGCCCTTCAGTTGTGTCAGCTTTTGATATGACATTTAAATTCATATAATTATTATTAGGTACATTATATGTACCAAAATAAGTTCAATTTTAACTCATTCTTCCCCACATTCGTATAAAATCATGATTGACAACACCTGCTTTCACATGTATTACATGTTAAAACAAGTTGTATCCTGTTTTTTTAAATGTTATTTAGTATTGTTTAAATTCCTTTAATAGTGCTTTTTCTTTCTTTTTCTTCAGTAAAAAATATTTCTCTTTATCATCATCATATATTTTTATACACAAAAATATACTATTTACCCAAGTATTAGTTTTAAATAATACTACAAATATTTTTTTAATTTTTTTTTATCGTTTAGTGTTATTAAAAAAAATTCTTAGATTTTTTTTACCGGCTCACAGTATTTCTATTATTAAATGATTATTTTTTCAATAATTTTATAACTAGTAATATTTTATAGACTTAATCTTTTTTAGACTTTCTAAATTTGTAAATTAATAACTTTGTTTTAAATTCTCTGTATTACTTATAATTATACTTACACAAATGTATATTTAACTGTATTTGTAACTAATATGTAAAATGCACCAAGTTCCATTTCAATATAATAAAATAAATGTAAAAATGAGCACCAAAAGTAAAAAAAAAAAGTAATTTATGTATTTTTTCATAAATACTTTGTATACTACGGTGATTGTAAAGGTAAAATTGTATTTTTGTATTTGCATGTTGTTGTGGTGAGTGTCCCGACGAAGAGACGGGTATG